>NW_009260493.1:4686349-4697532 GCF_000687185.1 Egretta garzetta
TCCCCTGGGGAGGAAGGAGCGGCAGAGACAGTGTGTGGTGAGCTGACCCCAGCCCCCATTCCCTGTCCATCTGCACTGATCAGGGGGAGGAGGTAGAGAATTTGGGAGTAAAGCCCAGGAAGAAGGGAGGGGTGGGGGGAAGGTGTTTAAGATTGAGGGTTTGTTTTCTCATTACCTTACTCTGATTTGATTGGTAATAAATTAAACTGATTTCCCCAAGTTGAGTCTGTTTTGCCTATGATGGCAACTGGTGAGTGATTTCCCTGTCCTTATCTTGACCCACGAGCTTTTTCTTATGTTTTCTCTCCCCTGTCCAGCTGAGGAGGGGAGTGATAAAGCAGCTTTGGTGGGCACCTGGCATCCAGCCAGGGTCGACCCACCACACCCCCACAGGTATCTTGTCTTCAGTAAGAGTCCTAAGCTATATTCCTTGTTGGGAAAACCTTTCAGGTCGCTGAATGACTTTGTTTCCTTTATCTATTCCTTTTAAGTCACAGGTTATATATTACAATTGTTGAAGTGTTTCATCCCAAGTTCCCTAAGAAGTCTTACATAAATGCTACCTGGTCCCATAGTGTTCATTTTGTTGATTTTTAAAGTGATTTCAGCCATTGCTACTTCACTGCAAAATGCTTCTGCCTCATTTGCATCATCTCTCAGAAAAATACTGTTCCTAAATGGGTGAACATGAGTCCAATACATTTTAAGTTTTCTACTGCAGCTCTGTGTTTTCTAGGTGCTTCTTTACTTTGATCATCTATTGACATTATTAACTCTGTTTCAGCCTTCCTGCTCCCGAGATGTTTCTATGCTATTGGCATCAGCCTTCTTGTGGTGTTACAGTCATCACTGGAGCTTCTTTTCTATTTTGCCACATGACCAGACCTTCGGCTTTCTGAAGAATATTTTCTGAATTGAATAGACTCCATTCCACCCTTCTCCTAAAGCAGAGTGCTTTAATTTTAGCTTTCCTTAAGTCTTTTTGTTAAGGCTGTATACATTTTTTTCTGAGACACCAATACATATGTGCTTTAACACCCTCCACTCTGTCTGCATATATTTCACTCTTTTGACAGTACCTTTTAATTTCTTCTTAAAATTTTTTTCACTTTTTCATAATTTTCTCTTTTACAAAAACTATTGCAGTGCATATTTTGACTTCTTTTTCTTTGATAGGAATGGTAAATATAAATACACTATAATCATGGACACACTGATAATAAAATTTTGAATCGAGCTCTGCACTTGACTTGTAAATTTACCTGTGAGAATATAATGCTGTTCCTTTTGAGGTGTCTAAAAATGTATTCTTCCTATTATGTCTTAATGAGGCCCTGTTAATTTAACTGTCTGCGTCTCTCTCTGTGCAACTGAATGCTACTTTTATTACTTCTTTCTGTCCTGACGTGATTTCCCTTAGTATGTTTCAGCTACTCTCACTCTCCTGGCTGGCTGATTTATTGTAATGATCTTGTACTATGTTTTCATTTTTTTCTGTTTGGGATTTGAACCCATAGGGATTCTTTGTTTTCTGGTAAGATGAAAGACTTATTTGTCTGCTTGACTCTAGGCTTTGGTAGAGTGCCACCTCTCCCAAGACGAGGGACTGTCTTGGTCTGAAACCTTCTCCTCTGTATCCTGTATCTGTTAAAAATATTCGACTTCCTGGGGATAGCTATCTTCTCATCTCATTGGCAAATAACAATCAAAATTATGAAAATCTAAGAAAGGGAAAGATTGTAGGTGTGCTGACATGTTTGTCCCCCTCACTCCCCACAGTCCTTGCAAGGGAAAAGTTTGAAACTAAATGAAACTCTGTGCCACTATTAATACGAAGAGTAGACAAGGTTTAAGACAGCCAACTTTTAAAATTCTAAATAAACAAGGGAGCATTTCCTTTAAAATAGCAAACATTCTTAAATAACTATTGTCTCTTGTTTATTTTCTAATAAAGCAGTTTGGTACAAGAAAAGGTGTAGGGTCTCCACTGGTACTACTTAACAGCTTTCCCTCATGACTCAGAAACACTTTAAAAAGTAAGAACACTTCAGTGTTTAGTTTTGGAGCATCTCAACAGCAATGATATACGCCATAGCGCAAGGTGAAAATATTAGTATAAAATCTAAATATAGGAATTAATACAAAATTATACTCAAAACTTCATCATTTTCCAAGATTAAAATGCTACAGCACAAAAATAATCAATCCATTTTTAGTATAGAATACTAAAACAGACTTCTGTGATAGGAAATTATTTCAAATAATTTCTCGACTAACATTATCAATGACTCACTGAGAACGATTCGTCCTGACCAAGGCATCGGAGTCCCATTTTTGCTGTCCTCTCAGGCTGCTACAAGATCATGGCAATCTTGTGTGCAGAACAGTTGGAAAATTGTTCTCAGCGGGAATTACTTGACCAGGTCAATGAATTAAGAGAACTGTCGTTCATGAGGATACACACCACTTGGAATAGTTCTGCTTGTTGGAGCTTTACAGAGACTAGGGTGAACCACAATGCAATGTTTCTCAGCCTGCAGAATGAAGTATAACAAAACGTGTGCTGTACGCGGACACAACAAAATTGTGACTCACTGGAATGCTGGCAAGATGAATTAAATGCATCATGCTTGGGCAAGGAGTGGTTTGGAGACCCCTCCTGTATGACATGGGTCAATAGACACCAACTCTGAGATGATACACTTATAAGGGTGTTTTGGAAGCCTTAGACTGGAGTGGAGGTATCTAAATGAGTTAAGATAGTACCTAAAGCACTGGGAACAAACACAATTCCCTCCAGTTGTTCACTGGAGTCTCAGCAGCTTTTTGACACTGTTAAGAAACCTTTCAAAAAAGGAAGTATGTGAAAAGTATTAGAATAGGTCTGTAGTGCAGATCTCATGTTTTTCATCCTACATCTGCAAAAGGAAAAAGAAAAGAAAAAAAGCAGCACATTTTTATGAAGCATAATTGTGGTGCGATTTGAATGCCAGAAAGCCAGTGCCTAAGTGAGATGTTTGTTTCAGTTGTCCCAGCTGTATGTTGCCAATGTAGACTTTAGTTTAATTGCAGGCATTCTTTAAAGTAAATCATTATCTGTCATTGTCATTCCAAAATGATAAAACATTAAAATAGATGCAACATTCAGCACTATTTATACGGATCTGAAAACATTTTGAAACTACGTGTTGCATAGTCTTTAAATCACAGAATTTTATGCATTTGCTAGAAAGACCTTTCAGGTCAAAATATAAGCCAAATTGCCCATAAAATATTGTAAACTGGTAGAGGAAAAGAGGATAAGCCTTCTCATTTCCACATTTGTCTGAAATTGGAAATGTTATAGAGATGCTTAATTGTTGTCATTTCATCAGGCTGTCTCTTTAGTCAATGAATGGAACAGGGATGGTGAGATATCAAATAGCTTCTTTCCAACTGGGGAAAATCCAAAGGTCCCCAGGAAGATGTGATAAAGGAAAAGTGGATGTGACATGCTACTTGGCATTTTAGGAGAGTCATATATACAACAAAAATATTCTCTAATGATCAAGAATGTCCAAACTCAAAATTAATCAAACTATATTAAAGTTCCTTTGTGTAGCATATAATTCAAGCATAACGTGCCACAGAATTGTTTGTATTTGACTGTGTGTCAGCCAAATTTAAAATTATCTGATATCCCCCCCAACTTCTTTCCCTTTCTTCTGAATCAGTAGTATAGTTTCTGTGCCAGAAACTATATTCTGCCCAAATATTATTTTCCTGAACTTCTTTGCTACATGTACACTTGCTACCCAGTGGTGGGAACAGCTAAAGGGCACAGCATGTGCAGGGACACAATGGAAGACAGCAGAGTCACTCTGTAGCGGAGAGAGGTGCAGAGCAGCAGGTCGCAGATGCTGTGAGCAATAAGTGGATTCATCCAGTGATCATGGGATTTACACCGAATCTGTGTGTCACTCTGGCTTAGTGGTTCTGACATATTGCTCCTTACAGTACCTTATTGTTGATTTAAGCAAGTTTCCTCTGTTGTTGGAACTTTGCCTCAAACCATTTTCCCTCTTAAAAATCGGAAGAAAAAAAAATCTGTTTCCCTGGAGGGGATCATTCTTCATCTAACCCACCTGCAGATTAAAATATAATGCAGCTCTGCTTAACATTTTAGAACCAAGGTGTACTAAAATAAATTTTGTGACAAAGGAGTACTGCTGCCATATCTACCATCAACCCTGTTTGTAAGACTGCGCAGCAGAGGAAAGTGAAGGTGTGAGAAATGTATTCCCCTTTTCCATGTAAATACAATCACTTCCTTATAGTCACGAGCAAGCTAATATCCATTATCACCTGGCAACATAATTTATAGCAACTGCACTCAGGTGGAAATGTTTATGCTTTGCTCCAGAAATATATCGAATATCTTCATAGCACATCATAGTTTTCAAATTGTGTTACTTAGAAGATGTTTGCATGGTAGGATTCTAAGGATGACCTAGTTAAGACTTTCTAACTGTACCTGGGGACGCTTTCCATTGAGATTGCTTTTCCTATAGGTATCTGATACTGGGTGCAATCTGTTCCACTGCAATGACAAAAGTCTTGGTGATTGCTCTGTTTGTACAGTACTAGTCATGTTAGACCTAATCTGATTGGAGACAAGAGGTGCTCTCATGATTCAAATAGTAATTTAATTTATGAGCCTCAAGGATAAGTGATTTTAACGGTAGGACTGATTTCTCCACAACTAGGATAGGCATAAAATCTGCCAATTAAAGGGGGGAAATCAGGTCTACCTAACGGCTCACTGGGTCGGGACAATTTCCCGAGAGGCTTCTGCAGAGCAGTGTGCAGGACGAAATTCAACCTTTGCTCCTACTTCATGGAACAGTGTCCCAATGCATTCCTCCTTCTGGACTCAACCCGACTTTGCTGTTTAGACTGATATGCCAAGCCCATCTGGTTTCACTAAGATTGTCTAGGTTTTACAAGGCTCCAGCCACATTCTTTGGCTCCTACGTGCAGAATGTGCTTCCAGGGTAGAGGATCTCTGTCTGCTATCAGTTTTTGGAAATGGATCTCTAGCTATAAAAACAACACTGAGTCCCCTAAGGGTACCTCTACATTCTTAAAAAGCTTAGCTTCCCAGTTCATTCCGAGGTCCTGACACCCTGGTATTGAGGTCAGGGTAGATAGTTTTAGCACTCTAGACATAACCTAAAACTCTATGGGAAGGACTGCATTCTATTTTTTCCTCCGCTGGTTGGGAGTACAAATTGTGCAAGTGCATGTTACCTGCAGAAAGGAGATGCAAACTTTTTAAGAGACTTCTAACCCAACAGTTTCTCAGTTTGGATAACAAAGAAAATAGTGGTAGCAAAACCAGTAAGCATCTACTGACTGATTTTTCTTTCATTGTTCTCATTCTCTGAGATAAGATCAAACTTTTTTTTAAAAGTAGTAGTATATACCTTTTGTCTGTCTTTTTTTTTTTCTTTTTCTTTTTTTTTTTTTGCAGTATATACCTTTTGTCTGTCTTTTTTTTTTCTTTTTCTTTTTTTTTTTTTAAAGGAGTAATGTCGCTTACCTTCCAGATTAGGGCCTCCGCTTTAAATACATATTCCTCCCTGGTCCCGAGGCAACATCCTTCCGCACTATTGGGCCAGCATTCAACAGACCTCTTCTTACACAAGACACAGTCTCCAATGAATTCACCTACAAGTTCCCCTTCTCAGCTGTTGTGTTTTCAGATACTTGACTTGGCACAGTTATCTGGGTTTGGGTTGTTTGGTTTTGTTTTTTTTCTGTCTAGGCACTTCTTACTCCCTAAAGAGTGAGTTCCCTGCAGAGGAACTGGAGAAAATTGCTTTTGCTGAGTATGCTGCCATTGTGCTGCTTTATTTGGGTAAGATATACTCAGGTGTCAATGACCATCAGCAGGTGTTCTGAAAGACTCTGCTGTGCCAAATTTATAAGCGCTTAAGTCTTTTATTGGTTATACCCATGACACATTTGGGATAAGGAAAAGTGCTTTTCCCAAATAAGTTTTTAATACATATTTGAGCAAAGTAATGACCCCAACAGAACATAGAAAATTTTAGGTAATCCCCAAGTTACCTATACTTTGCAAAATAAAGTACTCACTTGGGATATGGGAAGAATACAGGCATTAATATTTGAATCTTTGTATCTCAAATTCCAGTTACATTTGAATTTCTGTGACAGACAGGTTTTAATTTCCCTCTCAAATATTTGCTTTATCCCATGACATAATAGAAACATTTTCAAAACTAACTTCATTTTGTTCCCTGCATGTTTTGATGTTGAATATCAAATTGGTTTTGAAGCCTTTCCTGATTTTTCTGAGAAGATCTCTACGTAATTGGAAAATATACTTTTTTTTTTTCCACTAAAGCAATAACATCAAGAATGGCAAGAACCTATGGACAGGTAGTTGGAAAGGTCTGTCTAGAATAACGAGTGAAATACTTTGTGCTGAGGATGCAATGTCCACCCTAGATCAATTTCAGAAGTATTATTAGGAATTGCTCCAGTCTGGTCCCATTTACCGAGTTTCCATTTGAGATTGAAAAGCCCCAGGCACACTCCTAGAGTGCTCCTTCCAGCTGATAGAAACCTGGAAGGAATTCAGTCCATGCACTCTGAAATCTCTCCAAGACCACTGCACAAGACCCCTAAGTCTCAAAACACAGATCCAAAACACAGAAGATGGTGAACAGTCCTGCTTAGCTTCAGAAGCATGCTTCCAGTCTGAACTAAACAGACATGTAGATGGAACCAGGGAAAAACTCTTCCCAGCAACAGATGAAGAGCCCATGGGTGTTTCTCAAAACATTTTAGAGCAACTTTCTCCTTGATTGCCCTCATAACAGAATAGAAAACATCACCCCTTTCAACTTTTATGACCCTACCTTTCCTTAATAACAGTACACTCAAAAACCAACAAGTGAAAACATTCTTGACCTAACTTGTGTGGGTGAGAGGGGACTTTGAATTTGTTTTCTGATACATTTATAATATGTCTGACATCACAGACAGATCAGATAGTGCCTAACCCTGTCTTGACAGATAATCCAAAGCAGATATTAAATGCATTTCCTTTATGATCTGAAAAGAACCAAGATTCCAGAGAAAGAAACAGTGTCAAAATTATGCATATTATTGCATGCAAAAATATATCAAAGGAACATTGTTAGATTGCAGTGTGAAATATTCTTTATCCATTGACTCCTATGGAAGGAGCAAGAAGGGTCCGATTCTACTGGACCTGCAAGATCACAGCAGCAGTTATGGCATGAGGAGCACCATAGGAGACAACCAGAAACATGTTTAAGGTCCCAGAATTTCAGTAAGAACTCTATGTGAGACAGAAATGAGACCATTTGTCCAGTGTTACTCGCTCTGGGTAGGTGTTTTTGGGTATAAACATTACATAATATATAGATGTATTATTTACATTATATCTTTCTATAAGATCCCTGTTCCAGTCAATGTGCAGGATGCATAATGCTCTCTTAGCCAACATTTTTCAACCTCTTTCTATTCACTGTTCAGTGTGTACTTCTGTAGGTTATCTGCTGCACACTATTTTGATCTGTTCCTCATGTGAGTTTTTCTACAGTGTTTACAACCGATATATACGAGTGCTTCATAAACAATTCCTTTATCTTCACAACACTTCTGTGAGAGGTTACCTGGTTTTTATGCACAGAGAACTGAGACACAGGGAGATAAAAGTGGAAAGCGTACACTGATGTGGAGCTGCTAATCTGAGGTGTTTCAAACCTGAATATTTGCATCTTAAGTTACGACTTAGGAGTCTATTAACTCAAAACACAGCTTTAGTTGCAAATAAGAGCGCTCAGCATTTCTGCAAATTTCTCCATGGAGGAGATGGACACTAAGACATGCAAAAAGAGTGTCTAAGGCTGCAGGGACACGTGAGCCCTTTGGCTGTACTTTGTCTCTGTGGCAAGAGTTTTCTTTCCCTCCTTGCCTCAGCATTGCGGCCACTCTAGGGAGGCAACAGGGGAACGTGGTCTGGTAGGAAACTATGTCACATTCCAACCAGGCACCTTTCTGGACAACCTGAGCATTCATGACGGAAGGGAGCAGAGCAAATTTTACTAACCCCCTGTTTAACATCAGTGACTCACTATGGAATCTTTGGGAAGGATAGTAATAAAATTCCTTACAGTCAGAAGGCGGATTTGCAGAATAAATTTCACAGTTTTTAAGAGGCCCTTGGAGATTCCACCAAGGTATCAAAAGGTATCAAAAAAATGTCTGGAAATGACTGGAAATTGTGGAGACAATTGTCAGAGTAATTCCTGACTGTTTAATGTTACATCCTGAAACCCTAATTTTCATTCACTGTAATATATTTACATGAAAATATAAGTAAAGTATAAATGTTGGTTGTACTGGACCACTTCACTAGGACACTTGAAAAGGATAGAAATCGAAAGGCTTTTACACACAGAGTTTAAAATAACAGTTGATGTTTCCCTCAGTGTGCACATGTTGGGGAAGGATGTTCAGATTTGCTTACAGGAATCCTTAAGAGCCTACATCCTCTCACTTATGCACAGCAAGTGGTGCCAATGATGTACATTTAATTTAGCAACAACATCCCAATTAAGAAAAATGACCTTCAGAGCAGTTGTGAAAAAAACACCACTGAAATGCTTTGAAAAGGAAAGACTGGAAAAAGACCTTAATTTTCGAACAGTCAAATTTGGGTCTGCTCTGTAATGTCTTTATGTCTATGGCAGTAGGAAAATATTTCTGCTTTGCATTTTCAGTCCACAAAGCTCACGCTGAAAATGGTATCATGGAGAAATAGGCTAATTGATGCATGATCACCTGTCATTTAACAGGAACAAGATTCCTAAATTATAATTGCAGGAGAGGGAGAAGCAAAATCTTGCAGAAGTGCTCGAGACCCAAATCATTTGTGCATCCGATCTGCAACAGCCACAGAGGCACCCAGCTTTCCACGCTTCCTTTGAAACCCCCAGCCTACATCTGTGCATACAAAATATTTTCTGTTTTCAGACATGTATTAGCACTGTTCAAACACTCTGGTGTTTTGGGTTTTGTTGTGGGTTTTTTGGGGGGTTTTTTTGGGTTTTTTTGTTTTTTTTTTCTATACTTGACATCATTTCAAGCCATTTTTTAAAATCCCACCTGCCTTACTGCGTGTTGCCGGCTCTACCATAGCACTCACCCATGAAAGCTGTTTTGAATGGGTGATAAGAGGAGAAGGGAGCAGTACGCAGAGAAGCCCGGCATCCATGCAGGCAGGCTGGGGAAGGTCATTTGCTCTCAAATGCTAGGGACACGAAAAGCCGAAGCTGACAAAGGGCTGCTGCTGGTGGCTGCGGGGGACAGGAGGCACTAGGTGGCAGAAGCGCTCCTTCTGCTGCGCCTCCTACCCCTGGTGGTGTGGGCTGTAATTAGGTCAGTGTATGGTAAAGTAGGACTGGGTGATAAATAAAGTAGGTTTTCTCTCCTAGTACACACTGCAGCTTAATTTTGCTTCTTTTTAGGTAGTGTTACAAGGTGGACTGAAACTTTTAAAGGCAAAAAAAAAAAAAAAAGCCCTCTTGCCAAAGTAAATGGAATTTAAACTCACTGAGGAGTAACGGAAGAAAAGGAGGAGAGAAAAAAAAAGGAAAGATGACTCCTCTCTGGTGACATTGATATTCTGTTCAGAAGAACACTGAGGAGGGGGAGGGCTGTGCAGAGATGTGTGTTAAATCTCAAATCCAAACAGGCAAAATGTGCAGTTTTGCCAGCTCTGGTGCAAAGCAATAACACACATTTTTTCCTTGAGGTATTTTTGTAATTTTGCTGTGAAAAAGGCAGTTTTAGTCAGCAAAACATGACTGATTCCCTTTCCAGAGATCAGAGTAATGTATCTCACTATGGAGGTGGTACTGAAGGTCAAAGATGAGATAACATCTCCTGTACCACTTAATCTCCATCTAACTGGGAGCCACGTTACCCCAGAGCTCAGTGTCAGCTCATGGAAAGGAAGGTACAAGTTGTCAGAACAATTATTACAGAATGTGCTTAATCAGATTCACAAAGCTGTTCTTTCTGGGTTAAATCATGTTAAGGACTTGATACTATTTCCAGTGAAGTCAACGCAAACCTCCCTTTGATTTCAATAAGAACAGATTTTGCCCTCAGTGCAGCATCTGACTTCCCAAAAGACATGACAGAGAAGGATTTTTCAGGAACAGGAAGGCAGAGGATGGGAACAATCCTGTTCACCTCTCTAGGCTTTCCACCCCTAAATGTGCAGGGAGGAAAATAGAACTCACAGACTTACTTAAAACAGAAGATGACCTGGCTGAAAGGAATAGATGCAAAAATATAAAGAAAATAAATAAAAATGTAGGTGCTAAAACATTATTTAGGCAGAATCTGAAATTCTGCCTAGATCTAAACCAGTGATCCTTAAATATGATATTGCAGAGATATGCTAAGATCAGGAGCTCTGAAAGCTCAGATCACTCCTCTGTTCAGTTCTCCAGGTACTTATGAATGCTATTTTGGCTTGGGGGCTTAGGTAAGTAACTCCTGCCTAAAACCCACTGGGAATTCAAGATAGGTAGAGTGCTGTGTTAAGTCCCCAGAAAGTCCCAATTTGTTCAATTTATTTAAGTATAGAGAACTTACATTGACAGGATCAGATTCTAACAATGCACTTTTGTTTAGTTTTTAAGCACAGTACAGTGTAGTGCCTCTATCCACTGTTAATACAATATCCTAGCGGTGGGTAACTTTAGTGGGAGGAGAATTTTAGTTTGGCATCAGATTAAGCGCGTACGAGGATTTCTGGGAAATCTCAGTTCTGGCCAGTGGGAACTGGTGGAACCAAGTCTGTTCTGCCGTGGGACAGTGTCTCCCCTGAAGAGACCTTGTCATCTCCTGTTTACAACCACTCCTGGAGTGGCTTCCCCTTGGCTCTCGAAGGTATCGTTTGGCTGTTGACCAAATGAAGATTTTTATTTTTTTTTATGTGCAGCTGAGTAGGTTGGTCATTTCAAGCTTAGCTGTGTGTAGATTAATTTAGAAAGGAGGAACCCTAAGTATCGCTCTGAAGTGAGTATGATACCTACTTTTATACACAGTTATGCTTTTAATCCCATTTCTAC
>NW_009260493.1:4697552-4740602 GCF_000687185.1 Egretta garzetta
AAACCTCTGCCCTCTTTCCACCTTTTGTTACCCAAGCCTGAGCAGGTCTCCAAGTTTCCAGGTGAATTCTCTAACAACTAAGCTTTTCTGTAAATTGTGGGCACAGGTTCTATAAATCACTTGGCTTCTAAAAGCAATGCAGTGAACTCTACTCCTTGCAAGGGTACATGAAAGCAAACATTTCATGAACTTGGGTTTCCCTTGTTCAAGTGAAGTATGGGAGTTGAGATTTCCCTTGCTTAGTGTTTTCAAATGATACCTGGTGATTTTGGGAGAGACCACGTTGCACAGTACACTGCATAAGTCCTTGTGTATGCTGAATTGGATGGCAGTGCCTAAAAGACACTGCTGTGTCTCTCTTTATAGACGCCGAAGTCCTATATTGGACCTAGGGCTATAACTTTGTTGTTTATTACAGTTGATGAATCTAAGTAGGCACCAGCTATTCTAGCATATAGGTTCTGCTGTGAACTTCGGAGGTTTGAATAAGTTTCAGAGAAGAAGAGAGAAGAGGGAAAAGCCCAACATAGTCCTGGTATCCGTAACACCGTTCTCTCCTTCTGCATGTGGGTGGGCATTCTATGGTGAGAATAATCGTTATCACAGCACAAAGATGCTGTGAACCTGAAAGGGTAAATATGTTAATATTAGACACATCATTCAGACCTTCAGGTGGCGACAGCTATGAAAGAGCAGAGTGTTAAAATAATATTCTCCCTCAGTCCTATCATCTTTATTTCTCATGTGCTTCTTACTACAGGAGTATAAACTATAACTGCCTGTCTCAGAGAAAATCAAACTAAAGACACAGTGCAGACATAAAGGCTTCCTCTAAGAGGTTACCAAATTGGTTTCATTTTTGTGTGGCTCACCATCAAACTTCTAGTAGCGTCACAGCAAAAGATTTTGGTACCTAAAGATTTTGTCAGGCATAGAGGGATCCATTTCACCAGTGTCACTACAGTTTCCCATCTCCAGCAACAGCTGATATTACCACTGACTTCATCTACAAATTGCTGTCCTTGTGCTTGATCTGCAAATCATAAAAACCTAGTTGACTAGTCTGACCAGTTTAGTCAACCCCTATACTTGCTTGAAAATGAGCTGTGTTGAGGACTGGGTTCCTTCCAACAGGTCCGGTTTTACCACCACCTCAAGAAGAGTAAGAAAAAATGTGAAAGGTGCTGGTGACTATAGGTGTGGCTAGTGGACTCTTGCCTACATGTGGTCTCTCACTGATGACAGTACCAGAACAAGGGAATCATCAAGATTTCTTTCTTAGAAATCCTCAGTGTAAACAAGACCTGACTGTGGATTTAGAGTGCTAAACTTACTATTTGACAAGTTAGATCCCCAATGGATTATTTTTGTTACTACTAAGCTTGAATCTGATGTAGAACGAGGGTTGGATTTTTCTTTTTCTTGGTATTTTTAACTGCTCTTGAAAACATTCTGTTGAATAGTAGGAGTGGTTGGTACTTTTCCAATTTGGAACTGCTTAGCTCATGAGTTCATAAAATAACTGCTACAACTGAAAAATACTGCAGCAGCACAGAAAAAAAAAAGATAAAGGAAGCTCTGCAGACTTATAAACATTATTTTCTCTTTCTAATTGAAGTCCAGATGTTGAAAAGAAAACACATGGACAGAAAAGAATTTTGGTTTTATGTTTAAACAAAACCAATACATTTTACTTCTTTCATTTAAAGAATTTTATAGAGCTTAGAATTTCTATTTTACATTTATATTATGTGATGCACACTAAGGGTTAGTACTACATTTGAGGTTACAAATTCAGTGGCACAAAGTAAGATGCATTTAGCTTCATCATCTCAGCTATTTTCCCATAAGAATAAAATCATTGTGGTATGGGAAGAATTTGTGTATTGTCTATTCAGTGCTCTGCTTCCTTGTGAGAATCAACTCAAAACAGAGATGGTTAATCTTTTAGACAGTGCTAGCCACAGAGTCTGTGATGGGACCATGTCAGTGCCTCATGCTGTAACTTCTCAGCAATATGTCATACCCCTGCCTCATGATCTGGTGTACACATGTGCATGCCAGACATATCATGAGTAGACATGCAACACCTTCCCTCTTGTGATATTTTCCAAATCCATGAGTGCCTGAATTATCATATGGCCAGCTGTGCATATACCCACCACGTCCAGTGTCATTGCTGGATGTGTAGACTTATGGCAGAGGAGCTCTCTGAAAACTATGTACAACAGGGAGCGGGTACCAGTTTACATGCCAAAGCTGAGCTGCTCCTGACTCAAGATGCAGAGACGTCTATTTCTATCCTAGGAAAATTGTTCAGTGCACAAACATTTTGGGATGGCATGTTCTGACTGTCACATCAGTTTAAGCAGATGTATTAGTTTCCATTTGTAGAACAAATGGACTTTTCTGATAAAAGATACAGTTACTTGATTTCAAAATCAATTTTATTGTGTGCTGAACAGGTGAATATCGGTCCACTCATTCATGAACTTCTGCATGGGAGTGAGATTGTTTGTTCAGCAGAGATATCAACCTGTGGTGAACAGTGCTGCAGTTTTAGTGATGAACTTAACTGGCATCCAGTGACAATAAAATAACAGAGGGTACTGCAGGTCAAATTTCAACTCCATCTGCAGAACTCTGTGGGGAAGCTTCCACAGTACCTGCTGCACTATTGTTCCCTCTATTCAGTACTATCAACATCTCTCTTTCTGATGAACTCTAGGCTTTTTATTTTATACCAAAAAAAAAACCCCCTCACAAGGGGTTCTATGTGCCAGGGTGGCGCAATATATGATTTGCATAAGAAAGGGTGAATAGACTCAAAACACCTCCTTGAAAAGCAAGGAGTTGAGTTTTCCTTTTTAATGATAAAGTCTCATGTCACACTCTGTATCTCATCATGAGTCTCCCACAAAATCATTTGATTAGAAAAGCAGAGGATAATTGGCATGACAAAAACAAGGACACAAGAAGTGAGGCATTATGTGCTGTTTCCACAAATATTACTGCTAATTGTGTCAATTAAATTATCTAATTAGTCTACAGTAAATCACTTGAACACACACTAGCACAAATTCAAAGCATATGTCTCTACAGAGAAACTAATAGTTCCTAAAGGGTCAGAGTTTAGGAAAAGCCATCAGACACAGCGTGAGCAAAGAGTCACTCTGATCTGAATTTTGTTAATAATCAAACATACCTAAGTGGTGTGCAGGTCATCCTGCTGCCTGGGAAGTTATCTGATAATAAGCATTACATGTGGCATGCCAACATCAGACCTGGACACATCCTGACTGTTCTAGGAAACAGCCTGAAGCCATGGCAGTATCATGGCAAGGCTGAGCCCACATTAAAAAGCCTTTGCGAAAGGCAGGATATGTGTGCTGGCCTGTTCTCTGAAAGCTTGGAGCAGGGCATGCCCACCTGCAGCATACAGCATAGGCAGACCAGAAGCAGAGAAACCTGTACTAGTCAATTAAATGTTCCCAGGACCACTATTTCATCCACCAAGACCAGCTGGCAGGGAACAGCCCATGCCCATACCATTAAATTTTCTTGCAGCCCCAGGCAACATGCCCCCGAGTTAGAGCGCCTGTTGGGAACAGTCCCTGGCCCATGCTGACTGCCAAATGTGCCCAGGAGTTGTTTAGGTGAGTGCTAGTTCACACAGGCCAAAACTGCCTTGGGCTGTTCTCTCGCTTGGACATTTCAGGCAGTCCCAGTGTTCTCCAGCACTTTTAATTTGCTTGTGCACAAGCAGCCATGACGTCTGTTTTACCCTCTGCATGATGCTCTCTTACAGGGTCATAGAGAGCATAAGCAGATTGCGGCCACTGGGATCATAGGTTTGAGTAATCTAAGAACCCAGTTCTTCTCCAGACTAAATCCTTTATCTGTATATGATCTTCAGCTGTAGCTGTAAGTAGAAGCTTTTAGCTAATGCCACTCTCGTATTCTTCCTACACACATACATGCCCCAAACTGGCAGGCCAATAATCGACTTCATTTTCAAGATCTCACCTTAATCTTTGACAACATCCCTAGTAAGATGAGCTGCCACGTGTGAAGAATAAGAATGGCCTTAGAAGACTAAGGGTGATGAAAAAGTTGCATTTTGATGTTTGATTCTTTTCAGAAATAGTTCCTTCCAATCATCAGTACAATATATAAAATAAACAAGGAGTGTCCAAAGAATAGTTAGCTACAGAATCTTTTGGGAAATCAGTGTTTGGAGGAAGCTCTGGCAAAGTAATGAACACTAGGCTGTCATTTTTCATTTGGCACCATTTGATGTCATTGTTCATTGAAGTATCATTTGTCACATTTCACATGTTTAATAAGAAATAAACTAAATACTTATTTAGCGGTGGTGTGATAAAACTGCCTGAAAAACACAAGCACACACATATATTTTAAAGCTGACCAAATTAACCCTTTAATCTGTCAAGGTGTCTGAGTATGATATGCTCTACTCTTTTTAAATATAAGCTTTTATATAACCATGTCTGAATAAAAACTCAAAAGCTGAATCTCCATAGAAGAGTATTTAGATTGTATCAAATGGTAATTGAGAGGAATTTTTAAGTGTAAAAGTGGAATATGAACACCAAAATAATTTAGATTCCTCAGTTGCAAATTAAATTTTTTAATCAACTTTTCAAGTTGCAAAAACTTGGAAAGTCCCCAGTAGCTGTAACACCACATGTGAAAGAAAAATGTTAAAACCTGTGAAGAGCAGCACTGAAAAGAAGTTTTGTTTTCCCTTCAATAACTAGCCACTCCCCACCAAAAATTGTTACATACCCACCATACAGAGAACTTCTTACTCTCTTTATAACTGAAATTACTTCCTCATCTTGCAACCTCAGTGGATGCACCAAAACTTTGGAATGAAATTTAATCTTTTTTTTTTTTTTTTGCCTCTGAGCCAATCCTATTTCCCCTCCCCTTCACCAGATAGGGATACTTACAGTCTATAGAGATTCACAGGAATTTTGTGAATTGTGCATGGGGTTTCTGTCATTTTTCCAGAAAGCTACAATCATTGTGTGTGTAAGTGCCTCTGTCTATAAGTGCAGGAGGCTAGTTCACAAAAATTTCAGCATCTAAATTAAGTGCTTATCTAACCTCTCATTATCTAAATGTCATAAGATTATATAAACTAAGCAGTGATCAGGTTTTAGTTTGTTAACTTTTCATTTTTAACTAAAGATATATTATTTAATGAGACAGTTGTTCAGGAACAAGGCGTTTATTAAAACAATATTTGTAGATGTGCTTTCAAGGATTGGGTGTGTCTTGTGGAAAGAAAGAATGAAACTTCAGTATCTGTATTGCCAGGGAAACACCCTACACCTTCATCATGGTCAGTTCTCTC
Source organism: Egretta garzetta (assembly GCF_000687185.1). Taxonomy (NCBI): domain Eukaryota; kingdom Metazoa; phylum Chordata; class Aves; order Pelecaniformes; family Ardeidae; genus Egretta; species Egretta garzetta. Next base: position 4,702,936 of record NW_009260493.1, read on the forward strand.
TGAATAGTAACAATGATGCTTTGTTTCCCTCTCAGTTATGTCATTATTGCAAAGCTTAATTTTTCATTTATTATTTTTGTCTTGTTTTGGGAATTTATAATTGTAGTAACAGAAAAGCGCATGCATCTTGGTTGTCCAGAACAAAGAATAAAGTAGATGTTTTATGGATGAGTCAATACTGAGGGTATCTGTTTTAGAAAGTAAGCCAAACTTTTATTAGCTGCATGCTGGTCACTCAAAGGTAGGGATGGCCATGAGACAGGGCTTGGAACCACAGTCTGGCAACATTTTATTTTCTGCTACATGCCCCTCTACATAGCACTTGTTAAACTGCATCCCAAAGACTGGTCCAGTTTTGGGTGCCCCAGCACAAGAAAGACATTGATAAGCTGAAGCAAGGTCCACCAAGATGGTTGGAGCTGGAGCACTCAGTGAGCGAGGAGAGGCTGAGGGACAAGGACTGGTTCAGCCTGAGGCAGAGACAGATTCAAAAGGACCTAACAGCAGCCTCCCAGCATCTGGGTAGGGGACAGGGGACAGGGGTAGGGTTGGTTCAGCAAAAAGACACTGTTGAGCTTGGTGGGAGGATGAGAGACAATATGCAGAAGTTGAAAAAGGGGGCTTGACTGGATATCAGGGAAACAGTTTTTCATCATGATGGCAGTCAAGCAGTGGAACAGCTTGTGCAGTCCCCATCCTCAGGGGTGTTCAGAACCCGAATGGTTAAAGCCCTGAGCTACCTGAGCCACTGACCCTGCTTTGAGCAGGAGGTTGGAATAGAGATCGCTCAAAGTCCCTTCCAGCCTGAATGATTCTGTGTCCCTGTGATTCTATACTTGCAAATAAAAAGGATTTACATATATTTAGATGCCAAAAATTGACCAGGAGAGCCATTTAATTTAATAACTACCAGCTGACTTCACTCTTAACAGCTTAGGAGTTTTGCACAATATACTGCAGTATGGACCACTGTTCATAACACATGACTACCACTTGAAAAAAAATGACACCACTGTACCATACTAACGCAATGTTATCACAACCAAAAGGGTATGCATTTTATACTGTGATATCTTGATGGAACATATGCTACAAACAAAACAAAGATAGTTTTTGCATCGATGTAGTTGACTACCTTTGAAGTTACAATTAATTTGGGCTGGGCCAGCTGTCTTATAATTAAAACCAAGTTTTTGCTTTGCCAGACCTCAGATTTTATATTATTGTAAACATCCTTCTTGTGTCAATAAACATTGCTAGTGTTTCAGGTTAACTTTCAACTGAGGGGTAGGAGGACATTTCCTTCTCTCCTAGTTTCCCAAATAGGTTTTCACTGTGCGTTGAGCTATTTCAGCAATGACTGTATTTCCCTTACACTGTGAGAAATTGGTGTCATGCCTCCACAGCATGGGTGATCCAAGCAAAACAATCAAGGAGGTTACACCTGGGTTTTGGGACCACTCTACCTCGCTCCATCCAGTAGTGCTCTCTTTCTTCTTGTACAGCAGCAGCCACCAAACGCACCAGTTTCTGCATCTCCCACAGGGAGCTCTGGTGGGCAGAAGGCAATGCTTCACTGTTTCTGCAGCATCTGCTGATCCATTTGCCTATTGAAGAAAAAGCAGTGGGCTGTATTCATTTTGCAGGCTGTGACTGGATCATGCTACTTTCCTTTTGTGAAAAAATCCACTTGCACAAATGAAATAAAAGTATTTGGACCAAAAATTATATAGGCCAGTATAGGCTTTCCATTTAATTCTCAATTCTTCCTCCTCATACTAATTCAGTTAATAGATTCCCAAGTAATTCTGATATTGAGTGCAAAACAGAGTTCCTGAAAAGGGGTAAGCTTCAGTATCACAAGCAAATGCACATGGCTGTCTTTTAGTGACAGATAAACTACACCTACAAATCTTGCGCAGTTGTGATGCTCCGCAGAAACTTCCTCAAACACAGCTGAACTGCACATAAAGAAAAAGAACATCAAGGTCAGTAAAGACAGAGAAAGGAAGCCAGGGTATAAAAGAAGAAACAGATCCTGATTTTTCTTCTATGAGACTGACTTTTCCCTCTTTTCTATAGTTTTAAGATATTGAATGCCCCTGGCACATGACCTTTATCAGGTACATCATGAATCCATTTTGACTTTCTATTTTATTTAAAGGTAGATGTCATCGATTTTATTGACTACTCTGCTTCACAGCCAGTGCAGGTGTTCTAATGAAACTTAGCACAAGTGTTACACTCTTTTAAAATTTGCTTTCTTTTCTAACTACTGGCTTGCATAATTCAGAAATAATTAAACATTCATGTAAAGGCATTTCACAAAGCAAGCTCAAATACAGCCATGAATATACATACAAATTTTTTTTTCCTCTTGGAAGGAAACAAATAGTCTTACAGCAATGGATTTAATTTATTCATAATAATCATAAGAAATTTGCATATGATGAGCAAATTTTCCAAATGCAACATGTAGCAAGAATTGCACTATTTTAAAAATTAAATTGCTGGACCTTTTAAACAAAGGAATTTTTTGAATAGCAACTAAGAAGTATTTACTAAAAAATAATATTGCTTTTCATGAAGATCAGGAAAGGACATTTGTACATTATAAGCCACGGAAACGTGTCCATTTTCTGAGAAGAAAAGGCTTTGTTTGCTGGGAATACTTGTTTAATATGTATCAAGGGATTATGTTGTCTTTACTTGCCATTTAGCATAAAGGTCCCAAATTCGTTTGGATGGCCCAAGTTTCACTCTCCTTTATAGGTGGAAGAAATCCAGCTGATGAGGAAAATACTTTTCAGAAAGTGCCTGAAAAGCTATAGGAAAAGTTTGGTACTATATACCACATAAAATTATTCTAGAAAAAAGTTAATGGTCTTTCTGAATGGCACTTAGGACTGGATTTGCTCAGGGAAGAGCCATCCAAAGGGCTGTCTTCTAAAACAACGGTGAGTAGCCATTGACCACAAGAGGTGCAAAAGCAGCTGGTCACGTGTATGTGTGTGTTCTTACGGGTATACGCGTGCTGCATTTCCTAGTTTGCTTTGCCATCATTCAGGACTACCCCTTTCTTTCACTGGATTTTGCAGAAGGGTGAGAGGTCCCTGGCAACTTCCTCCTAGCTGCATGCCTCAGTTAAGTAATACCCTTATGTGAGTGTCTTGCACTGCTTCTGACCTGAGAGATCTGTGTCTCAGACATATGCTTTGGAAGAAGCAGACTGGAAGGGTAGTCGTAGGACAAGAAATTTGGCATTAGTTTTTAGATACAGCATACATCTGCTAGGTGTAACTTAAGAGGAAAAAAAAAAAGAAAAGATAGTTCCTTCCACAGAGAGCTTATAGTCCAAGTATACGACAGAAATAAGAAAGGCAGGTGAGCAGGAGGTAAAAGGAAGATGATCACTATTAGGCAGAACTAATGCTATGGGGCTTTAAGTTTGCTTCCTACCTTAGCAATAGCTAAATATTTCAAATCGAAAGAATTATAATACTGCTGGCATTGCCTTATCAAGTGTAGGAAAAAGGACTTATTGTTAAGACCTTTTCAATTCTCTCTTCCATAAAGTATTTGTTGTAAAGTTGGATTATTATGAGGTTGGGTGACACATGAAGTAAAATTAATAAAAGAGTGACAAAAGGGAGAGCTATGGGACAGCTAGGGAGGGAACACATGGAGAAATAGGTAGGAATTAAGTACCTTTTGTGGCTGGAGCTCACTGGACTATGTCCCTCTTCCATCCTGTTTACCAAGTATTGTTTCCGGAGCAGGATTTGCAATGTTATGCAGTATGTGAGAAATCCAGGTCCAAAACCTGGTATCTTTCTTTATCAGGGAGCTTGCAGGAATCTAATGGTTACATTTGGACCATGCTGATAAAATAGTGCATTACACACCTATAACAATGATAACAATACTGAAATTAATGAAGGTTTGTCATTATTCCTGGCTGTATTACAGATTTGAGGTGACACAGTTGTTTTCAAGGCCTATTCCATTCTGCTGTGGTAACTTCTGCCTACAGCACGTTTAACCAATAGTGAAAAACTGCATGTTGGAAAGCAAATACAATGCTTGTCATTGTTGGTAGAAGACACAGCTGTAGCTTCCCACTTATTAGGCTGAAAATGTATCCTGTACTGTATTGCTTTGGGCTTTGTCAGTGTACACAGCGTGCATTTTTGATACAACACAGGCTGATCTAACCAGACGCAATGTGACCTATGTAACAAATGGCACTAAAGAGAGATTTGCTTCTTTAATGGATAAAAACAGGCAATTCCTTTGACAACAGCATTTGCAGCTGCCCTTTCATATTAAAGATAACTATGCTTATTAATAAGTACTTGACACTACATCCATGTGGAATTTCTGCTTGTTTGTTCATTCAGAAACCAGAATCATCACCAACATGATGTTTTGGAGACATTTGCAAGCTTCATAGAAAACCACATGTACATCAGAGTCTGCCTGTTGCGACCTACTGAAACATCACTGCGGTTTTCAGACATGCAGTTATACCTTGTTCATTTTGTTCTCAGTAACAGCAGCATATTGTAGACATATGCAGCCATTAAAATCAGGAATTGCTTTCTGCATACTGGAAAAAATGTTTATGTAGTTCTTTTTGTGTAAAGGTAAAGAATGCCCTGACCTAGCCAATACACTTCTCTGGCATCAACTCTTCTAGTTACAAACCTGGCACTACAAAACACAGTGCTGAATTGTGCTTATTGGACAACTATTGCCAATCCAGCCACCCACAGAATCAGCATTTCTCCTCTTGCAGAGCAAGTATGACCATGCTACTGGAAATGAGAAGGACTTGGTCTCCTAGCTGTTCCCAGTTGTGGGGAAAACATTCTGTAGTGGCTCAGAGACAAATGAATATCCTTGACAACACCTCATATAAAGAAAGCTACTTTTAGATTTGCTTAGTCACAGACAAAACTCTCAGTGCCTGCAAGAGTCGACAAGAAACAGGGAGCTAAAATCTCCGTGAGCCATCTGTGAGCCATGTAACTGCTGCTGTTGGACAGAGCCAAGAGCTTAAGGAATGCTTATTATGCATAGAAGCATAATAGGAGACAGCAAGAGAAAAAGAGGAGAAAAAAACAAGTGATGGCAGTTGTTTCGTGTACTGTTCCAGCTCCCGGGAATTTGCTGCTGGCACGATGCACCCAGCTGAAGGTACATTTAGTACAGCTTGCACCTTGCAGTAAGCATCATGCCCAGCTCTCCCATGAGCCAGCCGTTCTCCTGCTCAGCCTACACACTGTATTTCACAGACATTGTCCAGGGCCACTTAAATCAAGGACAATTCTATTAATCTGATAAATTACACTGGAAAAAGGAGTTAGAGGCAACGCATTTTTATTCTTGTCTAGGAGAAGCTGTTGATTGTTTTGCTTTTGACCTTCTTTCTTGCAAATTAGGGAAACTTCTGAATTTTAGCAGGGTCTTGGGTGCCTGATTCTGAAAGGAAAGATTGCCCTACTATTTGGAAAATGTCAAAAGGCAGTCTGTGATTTTAGAATCAAGTACAGATGTGGGTGACTTATGTTTTCATTTTATGGAAACTTATCATCCATAAAAGTGGGCTTAATAAGTCGACACAGACCATATGCAAACAGTTTGTGGACACCCTTTTCTTAACATAGATTTGCAAAACTGATGCAACCCAAGCAGGCAGTGAAGTATAAACAACATTTTGCTATGAGCTTCGGTGCTTCTTCCTACATCTCTTGCCGTTAGCTTTGCTGTCATGCTGTAAGTCTTTCACAGTTCTTCAAATACTGCAGATATAACCTGGCATTTAACATATATTAAGATTGATATATTCACTGTTATCATCAGAGTTTTTTTTATTTTTTAATTGCTTATTACTGATATTAGAACAAGAAATATTATCCATGGAAAAAGCACAAAGTGATAATGTTCCTATAAACAACTATTGCAAGGAAAATGCTGTGTTTGAGGAGGATAAAGGGTCGAATTTGGGTCTTGAGTCCTGTCTTGCTGAATAGCTTCTTGAAACAGTCACAGTTGCTTTAGTCAGTGAGGCACAGTTTAATATTGTCCCAGTTGAAGGGAAATGCTGGGGGAAAAAAACGTTGTTTTGGTTAGAACATGGGCTGCTTCCATACACTTTGCCCCTGAGGACAAAAAGTCATGCATTAACTGTATGATAAAACTCCAACAGTACATGCAAAGGTCATATTTAATGGACTGAAAAAAACCCCAAGGAATGCAAATGACTGGGACTAGAGAAATAGGATTAAAAGCCACTGATGTCTGTATATAGCCTTGCAGAACTGTGCAGGCAAGAGGAAGCACTATGTTTTGGGACTTGGGTAATGTTTAGTCCTTCTGAACTTGACCAGCACTACAGGAATGCAGTAAGTTACATATATGTAAAGGAACTATTCATGCAGAGAAAATAGCTGTGTTCCCAAATGTTTTGTATAGCTTATGTTTTTCAACCCTCAGCACTTCCTATGAACCAGAACATTTCTTATTCATTGAACTTCTACTTGGAAAACACTGTAAGGCAATAAGGTTTTGTTGCTCAGTTGCAAACCACATTACTGTGTCCACAAAGTTCAGAGTTTGGAAGCCAACTTAGAAGCCACTTAGCTATCATCATCTATCCTGTTCCCACTATTTGGTAACAGAGCTCTTAAGCCCTTTTAGAACTTTTTTGTTGTGTTTACAGTTTAAAAACTTCCACTGTAGCTTAAGCTTCTCAGTTTTAGATGTTTCTTCATTAGGATTGTGGTTTTAGTTGCATTCTCACCAAAGGGTAAGTATATCTAAGCCTGTGTTCAGAGCAACCCTAATGTTGTCAAAAGGAGGATCTATTCAGTAGTCCAGGCACAGTAAGTCCTCATTTGCTTAAAATACACTGTCTGGACCTATTTTCTGTAACAGATCCATCTATGCAAAATATTTAGCCACAGGGTAGGCTTCTGGTTAGAAGATGCATTGCACAAATTATATAGTTCTTTCAGACATGAAAAAAATTCACTAAGCATAATAAACCACAGAAAAGTTACAATAACAGGATAATACAGTTACTTGACTGAAGCTTTGCGTGTTTTCAGCCAACATTTGTGGTTATATTAAGTTTTGTTGATGAGGTTAAAGCAACTTTTGTGCACTGGATAGTTACCCAGTTCATGAGTTTAGGAGAAAGTTCTACAAACAATTGAGTTTGTGGCACAGGGGCTGAGGCAAGATAAAAGAGAGGGCAATACTGGCCTTGATTTATTTGGAAAAAAGAAGGGAAAGGAGTGGTAAGAGACAAGCAGGTGACAAACCCAGTCCTGAAAAAGTAAAAAAAAAAAAATCTACTTAAAAAATACATGCATTTGCATATGTACACAGACATATATATTTATGTATGCATATAGTTGAAATCTACTTATTTTTATTTTTAGAGAAGAGTCATTTGGTATTAGACCAGCAAAGACAGACTGAACTGTAAAATGATATAACACTGCTCAGGTTTTTTAAAAAAAAAAATAAATTAAATTTATGTGAAACTACCATGACTTTTAGCCATTCATGCTTTTGCACACATACTTCTACAGAAGAATGAGTGTAGTGCTCAGGCTAGTTTTCCCTCTCTCAGATATTTGTACCAGAGCAATCATAGTATCTAGGTGCCAGTTTTGACAAAGTTTCACTGGGGAAGAAACAGTTATTATAGGTTTCATTGAGAAATAACTGGTTATGTGTCAGCAGCTGCTGTAGAGAACTGCAAATACATCAGTGACTGTACAGAATGAGTGTTAGAGAGATTTGGATACACATCACTGAGTGCTGGAGAGACACTGTAGAAGACCGTACTGTATTCCTATTCTGCAGAAGATGTATTCCCCCGGGAAGCCCCTTTAGAGAGATCCTCAAAGGGCAAAGTTCAATACAAAGAAAACAGATTCCTGAAAACCAGAATACCAGTGCACTTTTATGTCTTTCGGAATGCATGAGAATTAAATATACTTCATTCAACTACCTTTGAAGGTTGTTATGGGTATAATAATCTATTCCCTAATTCTAGGAGACACTCAAATTGAGATGACAATATTGACTTGGCAGAGACAACTAGTGATATTAACAGGTCAATGCAGTGGTTAATATGCTAATAGATTTATATATGACAATAGTTGCATTATACTGTAGCTACCACTAGCGTAATCTGTAAGTTTGATACTGTAGTCATTTGCTAAAGTAGCTAGTCATCTGATACTTGTTTTGGATCTCATGAAAATGGGTAATTAAATCAATTACCAAGTAGTACATACCACAATATTTACAAGCACGAGCTATATGGGTGTGTATATTTTCAGTAGGACCTCTGTACTTTAATTCATCCCTGGTAATTTATGCTTCTAGAATTTCTCTGCTCATACATATGTGAGGAAAGTAAGACCTACATTTCTCCTTCTTGTGATATGTGGAGCACATTATCTGCTGTAATTACAAGTTATGCAGCTAGGTATGTCTTTAGCATCTGGGCCTCTTTCTACTGATGGACTCATTGAGGTAATATGTTATCCTGCATATTTCTTCAAACTGTAGTATTTAATTCTTCTTATAAAAAATACACATGTTCTGACATGAAGCATATACAAGGCAAAAATAAAGTTTATATTCTTATCTGAGCCATCAGTTCGTGCCATACCTGCATAGGCAGAATGCATCGTCTCTGTGGCCATTATCCTTAAGAGTCTTTCAAGTAGCTATTTTCTGTCATGGACTGATTTTCTGAGTGAAAAACCCACAAGCCATTAAAGTTTAAAGCAAAACTTCCACAGGTAATTTGAAAGGTCTGAGGAAAGGCAACAGCAAAGATGTTCATGGTCTAGAATACCCTTGCAACCAGGGCACGTATAAAGAGCTTGATAACCAAGAAGCCTGACTGCTGAAGCTCTGGTGGTATCAGTGTGTCATTCAGCTATTCCCGTGAAAACTGTGTTGACACAATTTTGCTTATATTCTGAGTAGTTTTGAGTAGCTAATCAACTACCATGTGTTGCTTTCCACCTTCCCGATTATTTAGAGTTTTCAGAGACAAATGGCTGGATCACAATGTGATGTGTCTTTGGGTTTTGGGGGTTTTTAGTTGGTTGGGTTTTTTTATATTCAGGTCATTTAAGGGACATTTTTACTGTTGCTCTGGCAAGATTTTCATACTTCTGAACAACATCCAGAAAACCCCTTGTAGTTTCTAAGTCATATCTAGTGATGACAATTAGATTTTGGGGATGTTCTTTATAACAGACACAAAGTGAAAATCAAGAAGAAATTTTCAGCATGTAACTTCAGCTATACATGCTCAGTGTAATTTTGAATGAAAAAATCATTCAGAACATTCAAAAACATTCAGGAAACATTATTTATCTACAATAAATATCTCTGTGTTTTTGTACATTGTTAACATTCATACTCCTAAAAGAAGAGATTTAGTGAAGTTTGGACTTTCCAGTCCATAAATACCAAAAGAAAAAAAAAGGGTGGGGGGAAAAGACAGGAAAAATGAAAGAAAGAAAAAAGAAAAAAAACTGTCTAGAGGAAATGTTAACTTTAAAAATAATTTTTCTCTTCTATTCACTTCAAATGTAGTTTCATTTTAAGTTTTGGGCACATGTTGGGGTCATTTCTTATTTTATCAAAACAGTTTTCCCATCTTAATTAAAATCAGTGGACTATGCAATTCTGTTAGATTGGAGGAAAGGAGAGTTTGTTAATTTACATTTAAATAAAACTGATTTTCTGAACTTCTGATATAGTTGCATTTTTAATATCTTGTGCTTCATATTATATTTATAAGTGGTACCACTGGAATTATGGGGAGTCTTGGCTCACATTTCTGACTGTTATCCTTCAGTAATAGTAGTGCTTTTGTAGCCATGGTAGTCCAAGAACAAAGTCAAGGCAAAGTTTATAGGTGAAGGAAATATTTTTTGTATCAAATCTATTGGTATCACTGGAAGAAGAGGCACTTTGAAGAAGAACTTTTCTCAAAACATTGTCCATTTTTTCCAGCTGTTCCATTTGGTCTATTTGAAAGTATTATTCATTACATATGAGAATATATTAATTCTGTTGTGATGTCTTGAGTGGCAACTTTCCTGCCTTGATACTTCATGATCATCAAAAAGTTTAACTTCCTATTGACAGATTTCAAAGTTTTCAATAACTAAAGTGACCAGGAGCTATTTTTATTCTTTATTCTTTAAATTTTTTCCCTTCTTTTTTTCTCTTCTTTTCTCTAATCTTACCTCTAGGCTTCTAGTTTTCATTGAAGACTTCATTACTTGTAGTTTAGTAGTCAGGACATTCAAATGTATGCAGTCAGAGACCCTTTATAGTACAAATGAAGCACTAAAGAACTTCAATTAACACCTGAACTATGTGTAATTAACAAGAATTCTCTGCAGTACAAAAAGATGTAAGATTTACTTACAACACTGGCACACTCTAAGTTCTGTAGAGCTACACAAGAAATTCAACAGTTTAAATTTGCTCCTTTTAGTATTCAACAGGAACCACTGGGAGAAGAAGCTTTCTTAATGGTTTTCCATTTAATAGCTCTTTTTGCATGGAAACCTGAAGAGGCTTCCTCATATTTAATTTTGTGCTGTGATATGCCCAAACAACTTGATTCTTACAGTCCTTTTGGACTGAGAGCAGTTTCGTATTGAATAATGCTGAAGTTAGTTTGCAGCTGATAATGTATATTCATGGGTTCGGCATTAATAGTGACTGGAGATGCTTCACTGATCTGAAGGCAGTGTAACATTTTTGAGAATGCTTTTGGTTTAGATTCAGTTGCTGTCATTGAATACAAAATTACAAAGAAACAGTTTTCCATCTGGTGAAAACAGAAGGATTTTGGAACATTTTCTAATTGAATTGTAATAGAAAGTAAAAAAAGTTCTTGTGAAAAAATATAAATAATTCTGAAATATTTTATTCAGTACCAGTTATTATCTATGATTATACTACAGTTTCTAAGCTAAAAATTGTTATAAATAATGGAAAATCAGAACTCCTCTTTAAAAATTGTCAAAGAGAACTTTTTGAGAATTTCAAAAAATGTTTTTGAATCATAGAAATTAATTCAGGCCGACCTTTCATGAGGACTATCAGGCACACGTTTTTACCTGATGTCCTGGAATATTTATTCAACAAAGAAGAATGTAGGTATTTGTTTGGTTTTCACAGAAATTCAAGTCAACTACACGCTTCAGTAATTTTGTTATGAGGAGAGCCTATCAAACTTACTGTAGAATTATCAACTATCTTTGCGGTGCATGCACAATAGACTCAATTTCTTGGGACTATTTCTCTGGACGAATATATAGGAATTTTTTGCTTTTCCAGTGAAAAAGATTTCATTTTGTCAAATTGCTATTTCTGGTTGGTGACAACATATATTAGATTTGCTAATGCTACTGGAAGTGCCTTTCCTTTTTCATTCACATCCTCCTTTGAAGCAATTAACCAATCCAGGGGAGCTGGTTGCTTGATTTTCTCATTGTTTGCAGTCAATATGACTCTGCAGTCAGGTAGTGGAAAAAGAGACAATGAGTGCTTCATTTAACGTTATCAACGTCAATTATACATGAGCTCCCTTCACCTAGGAAAGCTTAATGCTCAGACTTGATCTTAAACTCTGGTCCCAAGAGAACAGGCAAACAATCATTCTGTCTGGGATAATGATGCTCTATATACAGCAACAAAATGCTACCTGGATTTTACTAATGCTATATTGTACAAATCTAAATATTGCTTATGTTCAGGGAGGTTCTTCTACCATATGGAAACACTTGAAAGTATGTTTAGATACTTAGACTCTCAATGTTATGCCTTAGATTTAACTGACAGCTCCTGCTAACTTAGTGGCAGTTCTGCATCTAAATCTCCTTGTATCTTGCCCAAGCAATGCCTCGTGAAAGATGATATGCATTAAAACAAAAGAAAAAGACACCAATTAAAAAAACACTGAAAAAGGATGGAAAAAAACCCTTGCAACTGAATTCTCTTTCTGTCTCTAGGAAAAAAAAAAAAAAAAATATATATATATATATACTTAATTAGTTTGATGCAAAAAGGGGATGTCTCTGTTTTAAACATTTGTTGCCAGAAATCTAACCCTTAGGATCTTCTCTGAAGCTGCTAAACTGTTACAGATGCAGCCATCCATACCCACGATAAACTCAGTGATAGCTTTTGAGACTGAGACTTATGTCCTTAGGAAAGGTTGATTTTTCCCTTTTTCTGCAAAATAGTTTGTAGTCAATTTAAATTTCCTCAGCTTGAAACTTACCAGAACATTGTGTCATGCCCAGTTACCGATTGATTTAATTATGCTCAGCAACAGAACTTGCCAATAAAACAAGTGTGAGGTACTATTACTGCAATAAGCTTGGAAATTTCAGAGAGAAATGCAATGTACTTTAAGTTTCTAGTCCCCACATGCTCATTACCTATTAATATTGGATGAACCTTCTTGACAAATGCGTTTTCATGAGCAGTCTGTTTCCATGGGTGTACTATCGGGCAGTTACGTCTAATACAAAGTTAATGTTTATCTATTAAAAGAGTTGTACTACCTTAAAATTGATTCACATTTGCGTGTTGCTACCATATGGGTATCTAACATCCAAACCTATATCTGCATTCGTGTGTACAATACAAACATTTTTGCTCCTTTAAGTAGGTTTCTTGCAGATATTGTGAACATTTTTTGGCTGAATATTGTTTTCTTCTTTATTCATTAAATGCTGAATATTTGGGAGTTTTAAGAAATATTTTCCATTTATTAAGGAAAATAATGTGGGGAGTTATTAAATTCTGAGTGTTACTGAATGTATGTTTCAAAAAGGGCAGTGCAGAGCATGGCAGGGCAGGGAAGGTAAGAACAGAGCAAGGTGAAGCGAAGCTAAGAGAAACATTTGAAGTTTATTTATAATTGTAAACAGGAAATAAATGAATAAGGTTGAAAATAGATAGATAAATTATCTGCCCAGCTACACAGAAAAGTATTGACAGTGCAGTATAGACACTTTTATGTCAAGTATACTTCATTTTCCTCTGTCAGATCTAATCAATCATTTGTCAGTAGCTGTGATACTGCATTTCAGAAATGCAAACTGAATATAGATAAATGCACTATATACAAGAATAACATATATCAAAAGATGCACCTACCTAGCATGTTTAGTGAAATCATTGAAGCAGTGTCCTTCAAGTGGAAGGACAGTGACAAACATTAAAAATGTATCAAGACAGAAATAGAAATACATGAGCTTGTAACTGACAAAATATTATCCAAAAAATGCCCCATGTCATCAGTATAAGAATTTTACTCATTTCCTGAAGGTGTGAGTCCGGATCTTGCAGGGGCTTAAGTACATCCTCAGACAAGTCCTACTGGGTAGTCTGGTAGAACTGACTGTAGTTGAATGAATTCTTTTTTTAGAAGTTGTAGATAAATACGGCTATCATAAGAACTCTATATCCATCATTGGATTATTTTGATATAGCTAGTTAGTACAAAAGAGGGCTACTTAAGGATGCAGGTATCTAACTTGAAGTAGGATCCAAGACCATTGTGAAGGCTTACATACTCCCTTTATAATGTACAAGAGAAATTACAAGCCTTGAAACAGGACTGGGAAGATCAGGCTGCTGAGCGGAAGGCAAGCCAGGGCTCTCCTAGGGGAAATGGTTCTAAGAAGAAATGTCTGAGACTTTCATCCCTTCAGTTCCCAGAGAGACAGTTCCTTTCTCAGTGTCTGGGCTAAAACTTGTCAGAAATGTAGGGGAAATCGAATTCCGCCACTTCAGGATGAAAAGCCAAGTCAGGGTTGATTCCGCTGGAAGAGCTGGAATAGAGGTGTCACGCAGGGCAGATTTCCCTTCTCATTGATTCCTGTTGGTGCTGACAACGGGCAGTGGTCAGAGACTGTCCATCCTAGGATGGTCCCACTCTGTCCTCCACTCTTCTACAGTGGCAGCCACTTTCCCCCACCCCCCAGCCCATCCAAGAATGGCAGAAGCATGACTCAGCCTAATTTTAGGGGCTGGTGAAAGACAAAGCCCATAGAAGAGCTGTGACAATTTTGTTACTGTAGCAGTTGGCAATTAGACAATGGCTTATTACCCTACTTCTAGGATCCATGCAACCAACATCCTCCAGGCATTCTCTTAAGAGAGGGCCTCATGCATAAAACATAAGAATGATTCTCCCTTTAACTGAAACAAAAAATACATATCAAATTTGGTGCTTCTGTCTGTGATGGAAAATAAAATCTTTAGCAATTTTTCAACTAGTCTGTTATTGGGTTGCAGGATTGTGATTTGATGGCAAGAAACTTAGCCACTTTTTGTTACAAACTTGACTTGAAACAGTTAAAAATTAAGGTCACTTTTGGGCTTTCATTTTCGGACTAACGAATCAGTTTCAGGACATCTGTAGCTATTTTAGTTATTTCTTGTTAGTCCATATATATCAGTAAATCTAGCAATGAAAATAATTAAGTAAATCTAATGTGTTTTCTCTCCTTTTCCTTTCTGTCTTACTACTTTTTTCCTCAAAGTTATGTGACTATTAAGAGGTGCATACATTTTATGATGACTAGTACAACCACCACTGCTATAGCTTACTTTATTTTTCAGATGTGCTCCCTTTATAAGGATGAGAGAACATGACCAAATTTTGAACAAAAATGTGAAAGCCCAGGCACTTTCAGACCTGTGGGTCTTTATTTCTGTTTCTAAAAAGCACACGGGGTTTTCTGAAATGTTTATTGAATTTCATTGTAGTAGAAAATACTCACAGGTGCTCACTGGCTCAGGAAAATAATTTAAAATATGTAATATTGGAAATTTAAAACAGGAACAATTTGTTGTAACAGTTCTGCTGAAGATGTGCAAAGTGGATCATCTTGCCACAGTTCTGTCTACTCCAAAAGAAAGGAATGACAATGTAAGAAAGAGAGCTGTATTAAAATATAACACTTACTTTGTTAAAGGGAACAGATAAAGGGTGACATACTCTGGTTAACTATCATGTTGAGGACAAAGGAGATGTCTTTCTTAAACAGCCACTTTTTCAAATTACTTTGATTTTATTTATTTTTTTAATACATAAAGAGAAAAATGCTAAGAAAAGTTCTTCCACACCAGGAAATATTGAATTCCATTTTTTAGGTAATTCTAATGTATATTTAATATTTTCTTCTTGACATAGAATTTATAACAATTTAACACAAATACTGCCATAATATTGCATGCTTTTTACTGGCAGTGTAATTCACTCTTACAGAAGAAATATTAGGAACTAAAAGTCTGGAACAGAAGTGGTGAGGTTTGGGGGGTTTTTCCAAAAACATATGTTAAGCTTAACTAGTTAAATTCAGTCAAGATGCACTATTCCATATACAGCTCTGCAGTACAGTACTGTAATACACAATGCTTTCACAGGGATGAAATTCCTCGCTTTGGATTTCATGAGGACTGTTGTAATGTCCATTAGCTCTTTTTCAGCTGAAAGTGTGATTTTTACTCTCAGTAAAGAAAACAGGAAGGTTAAGATAAAGAAATAGATCAGGATTAATAGATTGTATAACAAAGTGCCAAAAAAAAGGAAGGGATTACAGTTTTTGTACTTTTGAAAGTTACTAGATTATAGGGACTGGCAAACAGAATAATCATTTGCATAGGTATTTGACGTATGATTATGCCTCAGATGATTTATGTAAGGCCTTGACAGGCTACAGTGATGAGCATGCTAGAAATACGATAGATGGATGAATGGAAGGTACTCAGTGAGGGGAATGTGAATTGGAAAGTCAATATCAATTTGAAAATCAATCAGCAAGAATAAGACTGCTCAGTTTGTGTGCACAAAATACTCGGCTAAGGGCTGTCTATAAAGTCAAGGTGGAAATTTCAGAATCCTACAGAAAATATTTTCTCCAGCAGTGTTCAAATGTCTGCAATAAAACATGTGTGATTCAATTGTTCATAGCTCAGGAAATCACAGTCTTTTCTACACCAGAACCTTCTCTCCCATTGCCAGGAGCCTGCCCCGTCTATCTAGGATTTAGAGGAGACTCATTTCCCTTTCAGCAACATGAGAAGGGCAGGGTGGCTGTAACTCCCTGACCTCTGGCTGAGAACCCCACCATAAGCCAATTCTTCAGATAGCTGGTTTGGTGGAGACAGTGGGCTGCCCTCATCTCCCTGCTACTTTGAAAGCCTTAGCAAGAGAAAAAGCCCCATTGTTCTTATTCCAAAAAAACCCAAACATGTAAAGCCCTCTCAAAAACCGGCACCTATTTATACAGAAAACTACTTCAGGGCAGTCATTGTCTCTTAGTGGTTTTGTACAGTCTTGTACAATAGGACCACACTGACTGAAGCTTTTAAGATTACCTTTAATAGAATGCATCCAAAAACACATTAAAGAGCATTAGGGTTAAAAGCCAAGAGCTCTAAACTTAGGAAATACCAGAAATAATGCTGATAAGACTTAATTTAAGGTATACATGGTTTGTTCATTAAACACTACACTATTTCTGATCGACTCCCAGATTTTTCATTGCTCAGGAAGGCTTATGCTCAGCATATGAGAAACAACACAGGATTTCATTGCACTCCCTTTGTTCAGGGTTCGGCACCAGGCTTTGTTTACTGCTTACCATTTAATTAAGCCTCTGAATACAGAATTATTAATATTCTCCTGAGTTTTTCTATGACACTTACTGCTACAGTATTTGAATGTGTCAAAGTAATAATGTATTCATCTTCTTGGTATTTTTGTGACATGAAATGTTATTATTCCCATTTAATAGACAGAGAGGTAAGATCCATGTATAGTTTTTTCCAAAAGATTGCAGTCATTTTGGATGCCTAGCTGAAGATGGCCTGATTTGGTCGACAACTTATTGCATCACAGCATTATTTATACAAAGCACAACTTGTGTGCAATTCAATAAAAAATGTAGGAACATAGTGAAGGGAGGCTAAAGGGTTAACAAAAGGACCTTTGTGAAGCCAACTGTAGATCCATCTTAAATTGCTAGCATTGTGTTTTAGATTAACTTACTAATCATATGAAGTAAACTATAGGGGAAACTTCATGTATATGTAAAATGTGGAAGAGGGGACATTAGTAGCGAATGGCCCATCTTTGTTACAGGCCTTGGAAGGCAGGTAGGAGAACAAAGTGTCTAGCACTTTGTCGATATGAGGATAGCCAAGGATGGGGAGCCAGTTGGTACCGGCTGTGTTGTTCTGACAGTGGAATAAGGGGGGGTAGAAGCTGCAGTTCACCAAAAGGACAAAGTGAAGAAGAGGAGTGGATGAAGTAAACGACCCCTGAAGACCACCGACTCAAATCACTGAGCATGCGCAGTCGGGAGGGACTTATGGAAATGACCTCTTGAAGCTAGTTTTAATATGAAGCCGGGACAGGTTATGCCTATGTATAGGCGTATTGGGAAACTTCATGTATATGTAACATTTTGCTACATATAAACGGGACAAGCTGCCGTGTTGCGATGCACACGACTTTGGTGGGACTGCCCCCTGTGCTGCCCAGAGCTGCATAAACATACCTACTTTACAATCTTACAGATTGTGGAGTCTGTTTTCCGCACGTCACATAGTATTTCTGAGAATCAGATATGAAAACTTTGTGGACACTAAAAATAACATCTGTTTGAAAATCACGTTCTAGGTGACTTATCTAACACTGCATTAGGACATTCTCATGGAGATGGGGATAAATCCATTTCTCCCAGGCAGTTCTAGCTGCCTAAACCATAAATCACACTTTCTTTTCCTAGAAATCTTTGCTTCATGTTTACATAATAAGTAGGGGAAGAGTTCCTATGACAAAGTCCTACTCAGAGCAATTCTAGCATATTACGGGGAACAGAAGTAGAACTGTTAAGCTGAGGAGAAGAGGATGAGAAAAAGAAAAAGTGCAAATACTGTACTTCTAAGAGGAGTTTCACGAACTTCAGGATGCAGCAAAAAGAACGATAAGAAAGGAAATTATAAGCTTACAAGTTCCATTATGTTTGTTGTCATAAATGATAAGTAAACGCAACTGGAATGAGAAGCATGCAGAAAGAACCTACTTTCACAGACGCTCACAAAAGTGGAAGGCTTCCTTCTCTTGCTGCAAAAACACAAAGAATGCATTCTTCACATTTTTAGTATGGAAAACATGCCACTTACCACTCTGTATCTCCCAAACATCTGTCTAGCAGTGTTTGTAGACTAAAATGGAATCTCCTTCCCAGGCACTTTCCAGTATTAAACATCTTTCTTGCTACAATTGTCATGGACTTACTGTCTGCACTATGTTTCTGGCATTTTTGGCATGTTAAAGAGCAGATACAAAAAGGTCTGTAACACCTATTGATCACAGTGGTGAAAAGGAGTAAGCTAGTAGCTACTAGAAGAGTAGCCTGGTAAAACATAAAATGAGGAGCTAGGTGCTCTGTGGATCACAGCCTTATTTTACTTTCTGTTCAGAGCACCAGATACAACCCCAGTCTGGGCAGGAGGAGGAGGCAAGGACTTGACTGTGACAGGACAAGGGGTAATGGTTTTGAACTAAAACAGGGTAGGTTTAGACTAGATATAAGGAAGAAGTTCTTTACAATGAGGGTGGTGAAACACTGGAACAGGTTGCCCAGAGAGGTAGTGGAGGCCCCATCCCTGGAAACATTCAAGGCCAGGTTGGATGGGGCTCTGAGCAACCTGATCTAGTTAGCGGTGTCCCTGCTCACTGCAGGGGGGTTGGACTAGATGACCTCTAGGGGTCCCTTCCAACCCCAAACATTCTATGATTCTATGATTCTATGATACTATGATTCTATGACTGGTCAGCTCGCTTTACGGCATTGACTGTAAAGCTACCATGGTATCAAAAGGGGGATACAGTTAAGAGTTCCTTAGGACCTCTCTTCTTGGTAGACAGAAATTCTCATCTGGCTTCCCAATTTTAAGATGCACTTGCCATCTTTTAATTCATCTTCTGTTTGTACTTCATATTTTTTCCTAAATCAAAATATTCCCAAAACATAAAGGCTTCCAAATGGAAATACCATACGTCTCTAAATGTCAGCTTATTTTCATCTGTCCTGCCAGACTCCAAGTTTTGGAGTCTGATTTGAGTTACTTCAATATTATACAATTCGGAATGCATGCATATAACTGTTTCACCAAAGCCACTGTGATTCATAGTAGGGGATTATGTCTAATGTGGTCACCAGATTCACTTGTGTCTTCTACAATTTTAAATCAGCTTGCCAATGTTTACAATTTCCCATGCTTGAAATTTTTAGTGTAGGTGCTAAAACTACAGAAGTGATTTCTTGAAGACTGCTAACAGTCTTAATGTAGTTGGTACTATAAATTACAAGTGGGCTATGCTAAAACTGGTAGCATAAGTAATCAATCCATACCCTATAAGAGGGAATCTTGCTTGTTTGAGTGCTAGTCACTTTTTCTAAAAATACAGTATAATCTAAAGACATGATGTTACCTGCTGTGCTGGATATTCTTCAAAGCTGCCTAGGGGCATCAATTTTTATGGGAGTTGGTTTACAAAATCCTTAGACATTTTTGGAAAGTCTAAACCATTTTTTACTCCTACAGTGTCCAAATAACCATTATTGCAATAAGGCATTATGAGGGTTCCGCCCTCCTGAAGTTGCAAAGCATCTAACTTTAACTATTGATGCTCAATAGTTGATATTACTAAAATTCCCATGTGAAATAATAGATACAACCCAGAATATAGGCCTGTTAGCTTCCTTCCTCTAGGTTATACTTCCCCAGACCATCTAAAGGTATTCTTTTTAATACAGCCCCCCAAAGGCATTTTAACAGCTATAATGAAAAAGATGCCTACTTGCATTAATTAATACATGTGCATAATTTCAAAAATGACTTAGTTGTTGCTTTCATTAGTCTAATTTTTTCTGGTCATAGTGAACACTGCCTATGCAATTTTCCAATTAAAATTACAATTCTGCGACTGTAATTGAAGCTTTATCTACTGATCCATCAATTTAGTACAGAAAATGATCTGAATGTTACAGCTTGATTACTTTTTCCTAAATAGCCATCAAGGTTATATATTCTATTCTAAATATATCTGCACAAACCTATGTAAAAGAGATTTCTTTATTATTTAAACAAAATGTAAAACAGTTACTCAACAACACGTGTACAGTACCTCCCAAAAACTAAACCCATTTTCCATCTTTACAATTTGTACCTCAGATCAGCCTCTCAAATACACCTTAAAGGGCAGTCCGTGTTAATGTTTTTTTCCTTTTTTTCTCAGTTGACAATACATTGACAAAAAGGGTAAAATTATTTAGTTTTCCAACCCCCAAAATTTTATTCATAAATCCAGCTAGTCTAATCAGTGCCATTCTTTGCTGTTTTCTATTTTTTTCTCTACTGAAATTTGCTAACACTTGGAAAAATATTCAAGCACTTAGATTTTTCACAAAACTGGGAGTTGCTGAGCCCTTGCACTTAGGTCTTTATCATTTGATGCACTATGTAACAGAGAAGCCAGAGTGCAAATAGCTCATCAGGGCCTGAGTCATGTCATAAAGCTGTAATAAGCTCTTTGTTGCTTGAGGTCCTCAGTCCAAAACAACCATCTATTTATTTATTTATTATTGAGCACATAAACTTACAAATGCAGGAAAACATCTTTTCCTCACTGTAACTGCTAAAATGCCTTTTGGGGTTTTTCATCAGAAAGAACACCTTTAGATGATCTTGGGAACTGTACCCCAGAGAAAAGAAGTTAATAGCTTATACTATTACTAGTACTAGTGTTTTGATATTATCACATTTCAGCATTCAAGACCCTCTGACAGGTTCTGTAAATAGATTCATTTTTAAAGAATATGAAAAGTATAATAGGTATTATCTGTAAGGAATTAGAAGATGATATATTGTAAGAGAAATATGAATGAAAATAAGGAGTTTTAAAAAAGAATGTGTTAACACCCAAAAAAGTAGTTGTTAAATAATCAGAAGGAACTATGTTTCATAGAAACTATGTTCATTAGTGAAATAAGGTGAGACAGAAGACAGAAATAGAAACAAAAAATTATATGGTTATATATGTGATTTTATTTTATTTTGGTTTAGATATATCAAAGATATGTACATAAATGTCATTTGATATGTACTTATATTTCTCATATATATGAGAAACATAGAGGACAACAGATAATAATCAGTGAAATAATAATTAGAAACGATGAAATTCTGAAAACTGATAAGGGAACGTAAGGATACTAGAATAATTCTGTGGCTGAGAGAACTACATAAGAGCAATATTCTTTGCAAGCAAGATATGACAAATTATTATTAACAGTCATTCAGTAAATGAAAAATGAAAATACTCATTAAGTACCCCTGCTTAGTATACCAACCAAGACAGAAGTGAAACAAGAAAAATGAAATATAAACTAGCTCTGTAGTGACTGAGAAAAATTATGTCGGGCATTGTCTATTATCAATTCACAAAGTGCAAAGTGGGAAAACAGAGTGAGATTATGGTTCCAAACTCAGCAAAATGACAATACTGAAACAAGATACTGTTGAAAAACTGAGACTCCCTGTTGTTTCCAGAGATTCTTCCAGAGTAACTTAAAACTGCTGTCTTACACAAGGCCAAGTTAAATTCTCATCTTTGTGGCTGCAACAGAGGCTGGCTCCTGCTGAGAAGACCTGATGCTTGTATCTTGTCTCCCTGTGAGGTAGTGACTTCGTTTCTCAGGAAAAAAAAAAAAAAAGTGAGAGTATATTTTACATTATAGGATCTAAAACTGGGGGAAAATCACAGCACTGCATACTGCTAAACTTCAAGCATCATCTACCATGAATTAATATATTCAATTAAGATAATATTCAAGAGTCCTTAAAAATTGGCTGAGGAAATGTCTGTTCCTCTGATGTTCATTTTAATAAATCTCCAAACAAGAAAATTCCAGCAGCTTGAAGAAATGTTAATCTGCCATATTCAGTAGCTGGTAAGCCTTATATCAGTCCTAAGCAATAATGGAAATGCTGGTATAAAATTCACTGATAAGAAATTCAGCGATAGGAATACAATTTATGCCATCCAAAATGATTTTACATAAATTAGATCTAGTCAAATAAACCTGATTCTAATGTTTGATTAGACAACGAATTTGGCTGAAAAGGTAAATGTGCAGGTGTCGTATACTCAGACCATGATAGGCACATGACACAGTGTGGCCCAGAACTCTGATTAACCTTACACAATAACCATAGGTCACACAAAAAATTGATCCAAAAGACGGATCTCCAGGGAGTATGTGTCAACCGGGAATGAGCACTGAATAGGTGTTTCCAGTGCAGCTCCATGGGGTTTAGTTTATTTGACATTCAACATTTATGCAACATTCTTAGCAATGGTCCAGAAATAAACAAAAAACGTGGATGAAACTGATGGATGATGCACAGATTGGAGCAATGAGTAATAAAGATGAAGGTATGGAAATGGGGTTGATGCACGATTCCTGAGTAAGATGGGCCCACTTACACACAGCCAGATTCAACAGAATCAAATAAGAAGTCAAATAAGAAGTCATATATCTTACAGCAAACAGTGCAGGAAATTTATACGGAAGATGGGGCTGTATAATGCAAATCAAGATTCCAGAGAGGAATTAAGAGCCATAGTGGACAAACAACTTAATGTCTCTTGTCAGTGAGATGCTGTGCAAAAAGACAAATAGGAAAAGCAGAAGCAAGACATTGAATTTTTCTCTGTTACAAGATTTAGAGAAGTTCAATATTGGAATGCCATTCACAATTCTTATGCTCCCACCTTTTAAAATAATGGTGCAAAATATAACCATTTGCACAGAATTCAGGAAAGTGTCAAAAAAAAAAAAAGTGTGAATGATGGAATTCTCAGAGCTTTTGAAAAGGAGATTTAAGTGCTTGTAAGAACAAGATGAAGAGGTGAGCTGATTACAGTGTAGCTGTATTTCCATGGCAAGCAAATAGCAGGGATCAACAGGCTCCTTAGTTTAGTAGGTGAAGGCACTTGATTTTGCTATATCCAGAGCCAGTGCTTAGAAGCTGAAACCAGACAAATTCAAATGAGAAACAAGGCAAAGTATTTAACAGCTGGTGTACGAATGATATAGGTAGATACTAAATAGGAATCTTCTCACTATGAGTAACCTTTTTCTTGCTCCAGTTCCATCTATTTTTCTTCCTTTTCTCCCTTTCCATCATCTGCTTGAAATGCTAAAATGTTCCACCTGAGTAGATATTAATGTATTTCCATCCTTGTTAAAATAATAGAAAACAAAGTTATCTAGAAAGCCAAATCAAACTAATCTTTAAGGTAAACTATTGCAACTCAGATGTAGATGTTGGAGTTAATGGTGACAGTATTTTAAAACCAACAAGCAGTTTTAAGCATATTGAAAAACATCAGCATGTGAATTCTGAACAGAATTAAGCAAGAAGATGAATACTTGATGTATGTTTTGGGATACCAAGAGGGTAAAAATATCAACTTTTTATTAATTTATGTTAAAAAGGTAAGACAAAGCTGTATTTCTACAGCTCTATGAATAGTTTTAAAAGTGCTGGAGGAAATTCTTCTTTTCCAGCTCCACTCTAGCTGCACTTCCTGGCTTTCCCTCTCTGACAAACCTAGTCTAAACCTAACCCCATCCTTAATGTAAACTTTAACCCTAAACATAGACTGAGCCTTAGGCAGGGTCCCCAGATAAAGTGTCTCACAGCAGAGTTCCCTACCCCTTACACTTTCATTTCTTAGCTCTTTTTCCAGCCTCACTCCAGATGCACGCCTTTTGTCTCTCAGTCCTAATCCTAACCTAACTCTAACCTTAAATCAAAGGTACCCAAAAGCAAAGTTAGAACAAGGTGACACAAAGTAACTCCTGAACACTCCTCATAATTAAATGGACATTTTCATATTTCAAAACCTTGCTCATAGACTTCAGGGATTATTTTAGTATTGTTGCTATTTTAGATCAACAGCTCTACACATCCTTGGGAAATTTTTTTTTTTTATTATTGCATTGCTTAGAGAATATGATCAGGGTTTGAGACACAACAGGACAGTCTTTTTCCATTCTTAGAAATGGCAATTACACAGGTAGGTCATCCTCATATCCGGTGAATATTTAATCTCAGGTTACAAATCCATACTGAAACATTGACTGTGACCTCAAGCAGAAAAATAGTCAGTAGAAGCAACTCTTCAAAATAATATCATCAGATATATACCCTACCATAGCATTTGTTGTCAGTCAGAGAGGTAATCCTTATTCAAGTAGTTACTAGTAAAAATACAGAAATCTTTCTCAATTTTTAAGAAATCCTGTTCTGGAAAACTTATGTTCTTTTATATTTTTTGGTCTTAGCTTACGTTTAAACATTGACTCCTCAGAAATTGCTGACAAGAGCGAAGAGACCAGTGCTTTTTATGAAAGCAAAGTCAGACCAGTGTTGGGTAAAGAAGGTTGGAGAATTTTACAAGAAAATTTGTCCACACTGAATCTTCTTACCAAAGTCTTCCAGTTTCAGTCTTTAGCTGGAAAAGTTATCTCACGTTCCATATGTCATTTCTGCTCAGAGTGAGTTTATCATCTCAAAAATTTTGTGATGGGAGGAATAAGGCTCATGAGAAACTGAAGCTGCAGATCTCAGATCCTCATCTAATTCACGAAAAGAAGGTACTTGTGTTCTTTTCCTACATACTAATGAATACTAGTGGTTATTCTATGATCTGGTGTGCCTTTTCTGTGTGTTTTTGCTGGCTTTGTTTTTTGTTTTTTTTTTTAAAGCCAATGACATGTATGATTTCTGAGAGCTTCAGAATAGGATGCGCCTTGAATTTTAGTGGCACAAAAAGAGCATCCCCCTGTCTCATTTTCATTATGAATTGCATTTGAAAATCACTCTCAAATTTTTACAGAACAAAAAATTATCACTTCTAAACCCATAATGTGTTTTTCATCTGCAAAGAGGGTGTTTTCTGGCTTTTTTTGCTCTGCATGCTTTTGAATCCATTCTTCCTAGAAAATGTAAGCTGGCTCTTTCCCATTTAGTGTCTGTTATCCTACTTTTTTGGGCCTATGTTCGACATGATGAACAGCAATTGAATGAGGCATAATTATAAAGGATTCTATGCCTGTTGTTTAAAATAGAATTATTTACATGACAATGAATCCTGGAGAAGTAGAAACCAAGAATGAGGGTAAGCCTGAGCTTAAGCTGTCTGCTGCTTGGTGTCTGCTTTAGGATGCACTGAGTCACTCTTCATCCTCTGACACACATAAAGACCAGAGGCACCGTTCAGCTGCCAGCTCAAATGCCCTACAGTGTTTGGTATGGGGATGACAGAGATGACACGGGATTTAAGAGAGTTTCATAGCTCTGTGGTTGCAGGATTTGGACGTTTGTTGAGATACCATGGGCTGCCTCTGTTGGCACTAGATGACTATGTTTAAGCAACTGAGCTGAGCCCTAGATCTCCATTAATTCCATTAACTGAAGGTCAATCACTCACTGCACGTGTATTCCTTCCAAAAGACACCTGCATTTAGACATATTAATTTGAAAATGAATACTGATTCAAATCACTATTACCATGAAATCACCAGACTTTTAGATTAAATGTATAAAAGGTGAAACATTTTTGATACATACAAATTCCTTCAATGACTCCCAAAATCTTTTATATATGGAGTCAGGGACTGGGAGGTAGGCAGAAGATTGACTGAACTACATCTGTAGGTAAAGTCTTACCCAGGTCTTGCAGTTCTAAGACAGAGCTCCTGTTAAAAATAGAAACCTCATGGAATAAGCCTGCCTGTTTGTGTCGAGGCCCTAGTGAGCATTCACAAGTGGATATTTCAGAGAGAAAATCCCTCCCTGTTTGGGGAGAGGTCAGACATGTGATAAGATCCTCAGAAGGTATGCCTTGGTGCTAGTATTCCCAGCAACAAACAGCAAGTCTTTGCTTCTAGAACAGTGCTAAGATGTTTTAGTGAAATTATCTCATTAAAAAAAAAAAAAAAAAAAAAAAAGTTTTATTTTGTTTACTCCATTCTGTTCTGAGAAATTATAGAACTTATTTTTCCAGGAAGAAATCAATGCAAGACAACTTTCCTGGAAAACTTCTCCTGGTCCAAAATTAATGCTTACAGTTTGGCAAAACAGTAAATGAAAGCAGAGTTTTACAGTGACAGGCTTTAAAGAAATGCAACTATATAGCCATCAGTACATATAAGTAGTTCATAAAAAGAATGAAATGCATTAAAATCTACTGGGAAAGGGAACGTTGAGATACAATCCCATTTTTATAAGTCTTTTTCATTCTAAAGTTACTATGCAAAAGAGAAACCAATTCACATGAGTTCTTATTTGCTGTTCTGGTGTTAGCACATTCACAGAATTATATTTAAAACTCATTATTTTCTGTTCCACACAGACAATGATACTATGCAGCTGCTTTCCGAAGCATTGCAGCTATAGACATGCTTCAGTTCTGTTACAGAATTCTCTATTTCATGTTTCTTCTTGAAACATCAACTCATAGAGTCTTGAATTTCATAGAATCATAGAATCATTTAGGTTGGAAAAGACCTTTAAGATCATCAAGTCCAACCTTTAACCTAACCCTGCCATCCCACCACTAAACCACATCCCTAATCAACTCATAGAGTCATGAATTTGTGAAAATTGCCACTACCTTTGAATCAGTATCATACCCTTTATGAAAATAGAAGAGTGGACAGAACTGTCCACTAACTAAACTGTCATTGTTGAAGAGAATAGTTTGAAAAGCCTTCCAGCAATTGCAACACTGCAGTTGCAAAAAAATAAGACTGTTAAACATACTGTGATTGTTTAAAGCTGAGAACTGAATTGGGAGACACATGAGACATCAGATATTGCAGAAAATGTGCTTGAGACTTGCAATATTGAGTTTTTAATAGTGTTTTCTGTAGGCTTAATAATTCTAAATGAATTAATTAAGGGTATCACAGATCAATTAGTAGAAATCTAGTTGAAAATCAAGCAGATTCTTTATAGATCTACACTGGGAAAATGTACGCACATATTTAAAAGCAATTTTCAAATAAAATCCACTTACTTCTGTGCATGCAAATTTTAGAATAATTGGATACTGATAATGAACACTTTTGTGAATAATTTCTGTATTAGAACACTTAAGTGAGTGTGAAAAACCTCATTTTTTTGAATTTTTTTGTCCTTCTAGAAAAGAACCAAGTCTGACAGTACTAAATAGATTTTAAATTGAGATATACGAATGTGACAAAATAAGTTTTAATAGTAATGATGACAGCATAAGAATGTTAGTTGACTCTATTTCTGATTCAAAATTAATTTGAAATAAATGTAAACAGCATTAATTGTTGGGTTTTTTTGGTGAGGTCATAATGAGCAGAAGCAAACATATTTTATAACATTAAAAACAGAAGAGTCAGAAGAAGGTCTGAGCTTTAAGTCCAGAGTAAAGAGAAACAAAGGACTTAACATAGGAATTCTTCAGAAAAATGTTGCTACCATAACTACCAAGCACAGTATGCACACAAAACCAAAATGACTTGGGATATGACACATCTGTGGAAGCAGAATTTCTGAGATACCACTACTCATGTCAGCTGTATTTTTATTAAAATATTAGCTTGAATGCATTTGTGAAAACTATGAAATAAAGTTAATATCCTGGCAGCTCTAAAAAAAACCAGCCCACCTAATGTCTAGTTTCTAGTAATTTAAGAATACTAGAGTAAGAAACAGATGGCAAAATAGCTCAATATCCTTGGAAAATCTTCTGTTAGCATTGAAAGCTACACCTGCTGAAATGTGTGATCTTACTTTAAATGTAGAAAAGCATTAATAGGAATGTACAGCAGTGTGGTTATATCTCTTAATTGGTATACCCTAGTGGAAACAAACATGCTAATTAAGCGATCAACCTGATTATAAGAGCCTGATAGGAATACACAGTGCTGGGAGACATTCATTTCTATTTCAGCAATTGCTTTAAAAATAATCATAGTAAGATTCTCGAAATATTTAAATTATATAAAGGTAAGTGACTCATTACAGAGCACTGAATGAGTATGAAGGGAAAAGGACTGCAGTAGAGAAATTTGTGACAGAACAGTTACAGCTTCAGTTTCTTCTATAGAGTATTGTGGACAATATCAAATAGTCACTTTGATTTCACTAGGTTTGTCATTCTTCTACTCATTAGACAGTGAAATTCATTACATTCAATGTGTTTTCTGAACTCATTTGGTTTAAGGCTTTACTTTAATCTGGGTGCCAATCTAGAAATTGATTTCAAAGTTCTTGCTCAAAGCTACTACTGGAACATTAATCTGGAACTCTTGGTTCAAAATCTTCTTGTGTGCCTTTGGTGTTTTGCAATAGCATTCAATGAAATTTGCCTCTGTACTCAAACATGTCACACAGTCAGACCGAAAACATTTCTTCAATTTTGGAAGGCCAGTACTTCCAGACTAAAGGTAGCTGGTGAGTACAGCCAAATGAGAGAGGCATCACAGTTTCCAGACCCGCTGTGATCTTCGAACACAGCAGATTCTGACAACAGAAGAAGTGTCTGAGTCCTTGACTACTTCTGATCTATTTGTGACCCCAAAGAGAGGTAAAAAGAAAGAAAATCCGATTGGAAATAGAGAATGGGGATAGAAACCCAAATGTTGAGTATCTTCTCAGGGAAAATCTTTTTTGTGGAACTATAGATGATTTCATCTAGTCAAACCCAATGAGGGCTAACAACAACAACAGTTTTCCTTCGCTGAAGTGTGTACTTTGATTTGAACTATATGGTTGAGGACAACAAGATCAACATTTATTTACTTCTTACAATGGTGTGTCTAGGTGTACTGAATAGATGACAGAAGACTACAGGAAATTACAAATGCTGTCACAGGATCATATAGCATATGGAATGAGGACTGGAACTGCATTTGGAGAGATGATTGTCCCTAGAAGAAAAAGGAGAGTCAAACAAAATGTAGAGTTACTGCTAATTTAAATCCAGTATTTTGTACGAGGTTGAACATACTACCACTAATTCAGTCTTAAACCACATAGATTCAAGAGAAAGAGGATGTTTCTGGAGTATTATGAACAATATTAATCACCTGCTATTAAAAAAAATTCCAGCAGCTAGCAAAACATAACATTTCTGTTAATAGTTTTATTCCTTACTGTAAGTAGAGGGAAATAAATACAGCTCTACTTAGCTTTTTCTCTGTTATGTGTCAACAAATAATAAAAAGAATTATATTTATACCCAATACCTCACAAAACACTTAGCACTTAGCTTTGTGGTCACGAGCAATAGAATTTCTCTTTAGCTAGCATAAAATATACCCTTTTCTTCTTTTCAGGTTGAGTGAATAGACTGAGGCTCTAAGAATCCCAATACTTTTCTTTGGCAGCTCCTTTCCAGTCCTACTCCAGCTGCGCCCTGGGCTTTATAACTATGTGTCTCAACCCTTTCCCCAATGCTTTCCTGAACTGCAGGAAATCCACTCAGTACAACCTGAGCTTTGGAGAATCTGGTGGAAGCTTCTTCTTTAAGATTTCAGGTATAATTTACTATAAAATGAGATCTGAGTCTTTATAGTTCTACTTAATTCTTTTGGTATCTCTATTTAATTTAAGGGAAGTGGCAATAGATGAAAACACAAATAAAATCTTACTGTTTGGTTACCAGGATTGGTCAATAGATTGTAAGATGCACTATGTATGAGACTGCAGAGGTAAGGGATTGCTCTCTACTTGACTAAACGGGTGAAAGATCTCTGAGCACAAAACAGTTGCTGAATCGCCAGAATCAAAGGGAGTCAGGTAATAAAAATGCAGAACAGAAAAGAACCAAACAACCCTCCCTGCTACCCTTGTTTTGGAATTGCATGTAAGACCTGAAGAAGTCCATAATAGCTTTGAGGTTCCTTTTCTGATCTTCAGGTCTGGAAATCTCCCTGTCAAATTTTTGTATGTTTTCCTTAAAAGATAACAGAACACCGAGTGATCAGATTCTGTCAGTCATTCTTAATGTGGGTTGTGACCCCTTGATTTTACAGCATGTATAGGTATAAATGCATGTGTGTTTGTCTCCCTCTAAATATACATATACTTGTATCTAGGTATAGGTATAGGCATATGTACATACAGAAAATTGAAACTCTGAGAAGTTAAAGAATATACCATACCTATAATCTAGGAGTACTAAGCCAAACACTGCAGGAAAGAAAAAGTCCTACAAGTGCATTTGTGCTGACAGCTTGTGCATTTCATTCCAGCTTGTTGCAATGTAAAATGTCTGATTCTTTCATCACACCTAAAAGACAGGGTTTACAATGAAAACACCACAGACCTTTGGTACATGTGTCAGTAACAGGACAACAGGGCACTTGCTGTAATAAGAAAAGCAATTGAAGAGACTCCTTGTACAGCTGAGTGGAAGCACTAGAATTTTCAGTGTTCAGATGTAATTAGAAAACAGCTGTGAAGGAAAATCAATTGTTCCTGGTCATCAGTGGCTAATTTTCCACAATCAGAATTAAGAATGCAACATGACATTTTTGAAATGAGCAAGTAATTGTTTCTCCTTTGTTTATAGTTTTAACTCTTCTCCATTTATTTGTGCTATTTTATTCAGGACTACTCTTAAAATTCTTAGGTTCTCCTAATTATACTTAAACCCTATTTGGCTGTAAAAAACTCTTTTAGAGAGTTCGTTAAGGTGATGATTTGTGATTCATGAATCAAGAGTTGAACAAATGCTTATAAATTACTCTGTGGTGGTTTCATAACAGAAGACTTACTAAATGAAAAAAGTTGAAGCCCATCAACGAAATTGCACACTTATTAATATTAATAAGTATTTGACCTGTCAGAGGACTAAAGTCTTCAGATTCTTTGTCCTGATCTTCAAAGTGCCTTTGAGACACACCTGTATTCTAATAGGCTAATTTTCTTTTTGTTGACATTGCCATGAAAAGGGTAGGAGGTGAGGAGGATTGTGTCCGTCATGTAGTGTGAGTAACAGATTGCAGGGGAAACTGCTGCAATCCAAATCATGAGACCAAATTACAACGAGTTTGAATTCTGGCAGGAAAATAGGAGTTTCGAGTTATTATTGTTTGTATTATACCAGTGCTGTTAATATTGATTTAATCTTACACAGTGACAGAAATTGAAATGCCAGGAGTGATAGCTGTGCTGAACTGTTTTGAGCATGTAAAACGGTGTGGTGTTCGATTAAACCACCTTCGATTCATTTGTTTATTTTACGCTGCACTGTAAATTTAATCTCTCATTACATGATTTGGATCCTAATTTACATGGGGTTCGAGGCAGGAAAGCAAAACGCACATATTTGCAGCAATATTCCCCATGAACCGTTGTTAGTTAGAGGAAACGGTCACTCAGAGAGAGAAATGCTCCTGTGAGTGTGTGTTACAGGATCCTGCACAACTCTTTAGGGCAAAACCCAGCCCTGTTTTTGTTGTGTGTTTGTGCAGTGCTTAGCCCAGTGAGGACCTGATCAATAATTTGAACCCTGAGGAGCTACTTCTGTGCAGCCGACTATTGAGACAACCTTGTTAACAGCAATTTGGGAGCAGTCCAGGAGCAATACTGTGCCCATTGCACCATGCTGCTGTCGCAAAGGCTTCCTGCTCTGGCAGGGGCAGCAGCTGCCGGCGCCGGGGCACTGGCTTTCGGTGTTAACACCCAGCTGTAAAACTGCACTCACCTCTGGAGGGTAAGCAGAGGCACGGCCTTGTGCAGCAAGTCTGTCTTAATCACATTTTTTACCTTTCTTCCTCAGTCATCAGGGCTGGTGTACAGACTGAGGACTGTGATTCTGCCTTCACCCCTTAAGTCAGATGCCAGTGCCCTAGACCTGGACCTATTTTGCATCATTGTTATATAAATTAGCTTGTTCATTAAATGGCTGTAGACAAGATTCTGTTAAACACAGGCATTCTAAAGAAGACATTTAACTACAAAGGTGCTAAAAACACCTTGTAGAATAGTAATAAGGAGCTGCAGCACCCATATTTCTTCAAGAAAAAAGCAAAATGTTTTCACAGCTTCCAAATTAGTCTGCCAGAAAATTTCCTATTCGCGGCTTTGGGCTTCATATAGGAAATATTATAGTAACAGCATTCATTTAAACAGAGTATAGTCCTTCATAATTTTGGGGTAGCAAAATCTAGAGAGATGCATAGAATCCAGACAAAACCATAAAATATTTCCAGAGTATTAGTGGGGACAGATATACTGCCATACATAAGTTTCTACCTAGGAGTTTTAAGAGACTATCTTTCCTTGGCAGGATGCATAGGAATCGATGAAATAAATCTGAGGCACTATCTATTCATTTACTCAGAATAGTGGGACTGACTTTAGAGAGCACATTAAACACTGGCAGTGGAGGTACTTTTTTGGATAAAAGATCTAAATGTCGACTCTGCTACTTACGGCAATTTTGCATCACTGGTC
This sequence comes from Egretta garzetta, assembly GCF_000687185.1. NCBI lineage: Eukaryota > Metazoa > Chordata > Aves > Pelecaniformes > Ardeidae > Egretta > Egretta garzetta. The sequence goes on from NW_009260493.1 coordinate 4,735,609, forward strand.
ATTCTGTAACTGATGAGGTTTCTCCTAATTTACAGCAACATAGATGAAATTAAAATAAGGGTCAAATGGTTTCACAGATTGAGTAATTTATTTCCCCGTGGCAGCTTCAGAGTCAGACCAGGCAGACAGAGACCAAAGGTTGCATCATCCAGCAGTTTAGTAACCTCCCTTAAACGAATCTGGTGATCTCAGTCCTCTTCCCAGGGGATAAATGTTTCCTGACAATAAGCAAGCAAACAAACAAATAAATAAATAAAGAGGTGCCATCACAACCGGCACTCTTGCTGAGAACTTTCTCTAAAGGGGTCAAACAGTAAGGCTGAGGGCTGAAGGGACACAGAGAACAAGCTATTATACCTTCGAGGCAGTTTCTCAAGTTGAGGGTAGTTAATGAGGCAGCAGTATGGCAGGGAAAGTGATGGAGCTGCCCACAGTTCTGTCTCTATGACCAACAAACTTTTATGGACATTGAATTTGCATGGAAATTCTTTTCAAGCTGAAAACCGAGCAGAAAGAATTTTTCTAAATGAGTGAAAAGAGCTATTTGAAATGCTCAATATGAGATGAGTGAATTGTTTACCTGAATGGCAAACTATGGACCAGCGTGAAGGTTAAAAACCCAGAGAGGGCATTATTTACAGGAGCAACAGTGGCTTTTGGAGTGTGACAGGTGATGAGCAGCAGCAGAAAGTAGTTCTCATTTGCAGAATTTGAAAGAGAATATATTAAGATAGTGTTTCGCAATTAAAAAAAAAAAACAACCCAAAACCATCCTGTAGAATGAATTTGTAACAGAAGGGGGTAAGAAAGAAAAAACACTGTCCTGATGGCTTGCAGTGAGAGGTGCAAAGACGTGAAAGGGTTCAAACAGGTATGATATGGGACAAAACATTTAGAAGTGAAAGAAATAACAGAAAGGGGAGGATCTGAGAGACAACAGGAAAAAAAAAAAAAAACAACAAACCAGCTGGAGACATAGAAGTTTGGATGGGTAAATAAAAAGAAGGCTATTGAGCCAAGCAAAGATTTTAAAAGAAATGCAGGATCTCTTAACTTTAACATTTTCCTTGATCCTTACATTCCACAGCACCGCTTTATTTCTAACATTAGCACAGCTAACTAAAAAGACATGCTACTGTTTGTCATACAATTAGCAGGGCAGCAGGAGGGATGCTGATGGTTGAGCAACAAAGTCTGAAAAATATTGACATTCTAGAACAGAGATCCATCCCCAGACTTCTCCAGATTCATCCATGCTAACTCTTCCTTCTTCTTGCTGTGTGTTTTCAACCTCTGAGCCTTTTGCAGGTGACAGCATTAAGATTCCAGAAGGCACAGGGGGGCATTGAAATTCCCTGCAAGGTCTGAATCTCTCTCCATTGATCGGTGTGTCAGTCCATGATGCAGTCATGCACAGATGTTACACAACAGCAGCAGCAGGTTACAGAGCTCTAAATATATTTGGATTTAATTGGAAAAAAAAATGTAAATGTTTTAAGCCCTTTATTTAATGCCACAGCTTCCTCTTCTGCATAAAGCAGTGGCTGTTGTAGCTAGAAGGTGGCTTATTCTTTCTGGAGACTACAGTTGATTTACACAGAATTTGAAAGGGGCAAAAAAAGGAAAAGAAAACATGGCATCTGAAAAATAGTGTAGACAGAAGAAGAAGGGGGAAAGCAGACACTTGAGAAATTTTTCAAGCATGATTCTTTGTCTTCTTGAACTCTGATTTAAAGGTTGCTTAGCAACAGTGGCAGTAACAGCTGGGACACCCTTGATCTTGTTGTGTAAACTATTAAAAATAGGTGATGGAAAGTGGCACCATGGAAACAATGACAATTCTGAAGCAGGTGTCTGCAGTGCTGCTTTTCAGCTTAATGTCAGAGGTGTAAATTACGGAATTACTTTCTGCCTTTAATCTGAATTTTTAGGAAGGAAGGAATCTTTATATCCCCCAAATTAAATAAGACTGAAGATAGCATTATCCCATTCTGTGGCACCGGCTTCTGATTACTGTTTTATATAGTTTCCTGCCAGAACCTTTAGAGGATCTTCATTTCCAGAGACTGAGGTCATTTCACTCCAGTGAATTACTGGAGCAGTCCTTCAGCAAGGGGCATAACTGGTATTTACGGTATTAACCTCAGCTATGAAAGGATCATAACCTTGATTTCAGCTGGACAGTTTAGCTAAAGCCGCACCCCAAATTACTGTTATTAAAATCATAATCTGAAAATGCTTACCTTTTATGGGGCTAATAATCATAGCTAGGATTAATAAACATAGACAATGGAATCAGCAACGCTCATTCTGAAAACATTCAGGGACCCAGGGTCAAGATTTTTTTAATATGACTAGTAAATCTGGGGCATGCAGAAGAGGACCAATTCTCAGAAACAGTAATTATCTGCCCTGTGAAACAGGCTCCTTTTAAGGCTCTTAAATGCAATGTCCATGTTAAAGCAAGCAAAATTTCTTTAAAAACATGGGATGATATCTTCTATTAGGCCAAGAATATTGAATGTGAATAAACCACTTGGTATTATTAGTGACATTTTCATGCATTATTAATTTAAAATATTACAAAAGAGAAAAATTATCCCTGGCCCATGGTATAGTTGTATTTTACACATTTGTGGTTTTTTTATTATTTTAAATGAGAGATCAACAGAGTCAAATATTCGAAAAAGACTCAGAGGTCTATGTCATTTTGACATCTCTGTTCTTATTCTATCATGGGGGTACCTGCAGTCTGATTCACCAATAACCACTGACTGCACAACTGAAACAAAGAACTATCTGGAAAAAGAGCGTAAGGAATTGTCTATCTGGCCAATAAAACTGTAGCTATAAATCTAAATAGCAACCATTTAGGATATTCTGCCTGACTGAAACAACTCCATCTCTCTATTGCAATAACTTTGAAGAATTCAGCTTAATTTTTTAACACTGCTTATGAAGTCAAAAACTATTGTCTCTTCTGAGCATCTTTCCACTGCTGAATTGGTACATTGCTAAAGCAGTATCTTGCATCAGTCTTGCTTTTGCTTATCTTTGAATAGAGAAATTCGGGACCTGAATGCATAATTTGGGTATTATGTTGTAGTGCACTGTACTATTATTAGAAGATATTACGGTTCCCATGCTGAGACAAGCTAGAGCTGACATGTAATGGCATTGCTTCCCAAGGAATTAACTTCTACTGCAACCTGGCTGGAAAGTAAATTGTGGGTATAAACTTCATCCTTTTCAGTTTAGAGCAAATTTGACAGAAAACTTTGCTGTATTCTTGGTTGGGTGGGCAAGCCAACAGTATAGGGTAGCATGAAAGTTACAGACTGTTTCTTCTAATCTAATTTACTGTTACATACTTTCATACATCGTTAGACAGAACAATTACACACACAGGCACATTCAAATAGTCAAACTGATGCTGGGCTGTATTTGAAAGAACATAATAGTATTAAACCTTTGTGCTCAGCACACATTTCTTCAAAGACTCTTCTGCAGTGTGCAAGAATGATGTACTAGTCAAGCAGATAGACTTGTCTTCCTGACCCCCATGAATTAAGCTGAGTGCCAGAACTGGCTTCATGGAAGTTCTTGCCAATAGTTTCATAGGAGCCATTCTGCAATAATCTAGTAACATTGAATTATTTATTTTACTCAAATTATTTTGTGAAATAATGTATTTGATTTCATTTTGTCCTGCCCTGTATGAAAATCAGCCTGTCCTTCTCTGCAATTTAGATGAATTAGGAGTTGTCCAAATCCATAGGATTTATTTTCAGTATTCTGTCATTTGATTCTTACTGGCAACAGCTGATTCACAAAGAAAGCCACTTAAAAAAGTTTTATTGGGGAATTTAAGTAATGTAGCTTATCTTAATTTGTGGCATATCCAAAGGCTGGGCTGGCAGCTACCAGATGGGGGTTGGAATAGAGACTTCTCATTTTTAACCTGAGTATTAGTCTACTATAAAAAATCATCTGAAGTCAATGGAATTACCTAAGAAATAAAATAGTACAATTGAATATAATATCTCTTACAGATTAAGAAAACATTTCAAAACCTACATCTGATACTGAGAAAGTGTAATGGAAATTATTCTTTAAGCATTTCAGGGAAAATAAAACTTACCACAGGTATGACTGATCTATGTCTTCATGTATCTGTTCTACCAAATCATTCCTTGAGTTGTGTCAAGAAGAACTATGCCAGCTTAAAGGCTTTACAGTATCAAGGTGTTACAAGTTGCCTTCACTGCATTCCTACATTTTTTGAGATTCCTGGATTTCTGCATACACAGATAAATTTTACTCTAACAACAACCAGAGCCATTAGGGTAGGATATCACAGGCAATGAACTGCATTTTACAGAAGCATTGTCAGTTAGGGAAATACTATAGAACCACACCACTGGCATACCAAAGCACTAGAAATCACTAAATATATAACAGCAACTAAGTTTTGTCTTTACTAAAGGAAACTTTTCAGCTGACATTTTCTCGTAAATGCGTCCTCTACACTGGAGGACTTTGAGGGATAAATCCAGGGGAGAGATAATCCTGGCATTTTTATTATTAGCTAAATGTTTCTTTAGATTTTTTTGCACTGTTTGTTAATGCTGTGTTTTTCTGGGGATTGGTACTTTGGGCAGGTGTCATGGTTTAACCCGGCTGGCAACTAAGCATCACATAGCTGCTCGCTCACTCCCCCCACAATGGGACGGGGGAGAGAATCAGAAGAGTAAAAGTGAGAAAACTCGTGGGCTGAGATAAAGACAGTTTAACAAGTAAAGCAAAAGCCACGCATGCAAGCAAAGCAAAGCAAGGCATTTGTCCACCACTTCCCATGGGCAGGCAGGTGCTCAGCCACCTCCAGGAAAGCAGGGCTCCATCACGCATAACGGTGGCTTGGGAAGACAAACGCCATCACTCCAAACATCCCCCCCCCCCCCTCCCCTCTTTTTCCCCCCCCTTACTATCTACAG
>NW_009260493.1:4740691-4791003 GCF_000687185.1 Egretta garzetta
CTTCCTTCTTCTTCCCCCAGCTTATATACTGAGCATGATGTCATATGGTATGGAATAGCTGTTTGGGTCAGCTGTCCTGGCTGTGTCCCCTCCCAGCTTCTTGTGCACCTGGCAGAGCTGAGAGCTGAGAAGTCCTTGGCCAGTCTAAGCACTATCCAGCAACAACTAAATCAAGGTGTTATCAAAATTCTTCTAGTACTAAATCCAAAACCCAGCACTATACCAGCTACTAGGAAGAAAATTAACTCTGTCCCAGATGAAATGAAGACAGCAGGTGTTTTTCCATAGCTTTTTATAGGTCTCTAAAATCCCATTTTCCTCCTTTTTCCTTATTTGCCACTTGCAGAGAAGTCCCATGTATTTAGGAGATAAGACTTCTGTGGTCAGTCCAAGATCAGTAACGAAACCTCACAGGACCTTAGGACCATTATGGAACTGCCAGGCTCTACCAATCTGTTCTAAGCTCAAGTTATACATGGTTTCTTCTCTAACACACATATCTAAAAAGCCCTACCACAACACCACACTTCACCGAACAAGGTTTTCTTTATTTGAAGGAGCTGGGGAGAACAACTAAAGCTACAGAGGACCATCATGTTACTCAATGCGCTGCTGCAATGGTCTATGATATTCAATAAGGAAAAAAATAAGAGCAGTGTAATCCTGGGCTACCTGGTGAGGCTGAAACATACTCTAAATGATCACCCTGTCTGGCAGAAGAGCTGCCTGGAGGCTTTTCAGGTGGATTCTGAGACTACAAACTCTTTAGCTCAGCTGCTCTCTTCTGTGTTTCTATAACATCGAGCATTAAGTCCCTGATTTAACAAGGGGAGTCCCCTGAAGCTGCCCTCTGCAAATGAAATAAAACCCAAATAGTCACGTTATACATAGTATTACAAATCTTTCCATATGCCTCCTCCACTGCGGTGGTGCTCTTGTCACCAAACATCTTTTCCTGTGTCTTATACTGATAAAATGGGTGACTGAGGTGGAACAGAAAGGGAATGAGGAGTCACAGGAAGGACATCAGTCACCTTGTCATCCAAAAAATCCTGTACCTTCACCTGATGCTACTGAGCAGTGTGGGAAGCAGGGGAGCGGGGACTGCTTTTGAGTGCTGGGGTGTTAGAGAGGGCTGCAGGGCTGACCTGCCTCTGCACGCTGCTGCCTCAGGTATCTGAGGAGTTTGGAGGTTGGCCTGGAGCTGTGGGACAGACTGGGGACCAAACCCCAGCCAGGACTTGAATGGCAACCCTGTAGAGGGAGAGGGTACCTGGGGGCGGGGTGTGTGTCTCAGGTGGGGCTGGTCCAGTAACACCGATGGGTGCACTCAGGGCCCTGACGCCTTTCTCCTCTGTCAGGAGAGAAATTTCCCATCCACATTTCAGTCTTGTCTCCCCATCCTCCACTCCTTCTATTCCAGCTCTCTATTTGCTTGATTCAGCATTTTCAGGATCTGTGTGTGAGGCTGTTTTCTGTACATGCTAGCAAATAAACATATGGAGCAGCCCAACAAGCCCATGCTCTTGCTGATTTCACTGCCTGCTGGGCAGTATAATGAATTACCAAATAAACTGTTTGCCAGCAATATTTTGAGATTAATGCTTTAAAAAAAATAAGCCTAAGAACGGTAATACAAGAGTTGAAAACTGGACTAACCATATTCTATCTCAGAAGAGATGTATTTTATTCTTGCTATGCCTTGACAGGTATCTTCCCACCAGGACTGCTGTTCACAGTGTAGAAATTAATCAGATGTTCAAGATAATTAAAAACACATTTCTAAGTGCTTTTGGGAAAGAGAGATGTGGAATGAAGGGACAAGTTCTTAAATGGACTTACAGACAATGATTTTACAGTTCAGTTCCCCTCTACATCCCTATTAAAATGAACCTTAAAGCTACTTTCAGTCTGTTTGCAGATTTACAGTACCAGCAAAACAATCATGGACACTTTTTTTCTCAAATGAAATGCACATTAAAAGATTGTTTTGTTTGGGATTTTTGTTTGGTTGGTTGGTTGTTTTTTTTCCTGAGTGGCAGCATTTAAGATGATAGGGGTCAGTGGAAGCAAGAATATTTTATTCACAAGGAAAGGAAAAGCATAGAAGAAAATGAGGTTTCATGAGGATGTATTGAACTTCTAGACATAAACATGTGCAGCAGAGATTCCTTTTCCAGAGGGATACTGGGACTACTACAGTCTCAGAAAACCTAACCCAGTAGGCCTCCAGCAATACATCTTTGACCTGGAGCCCATGAGCCAGCAGAGTCCAAGAGACCTTTGACAAGACAGAGCCGGCTTCCCCTTTGCATTTGGGGTTTGCCTGAGAACTTCACTACGTTGTCCCAAAAGATAAAAGGCATTTCCTTCGCTTTCTCCTTCTCTTGTGTGTTTTCCCATTGGAAGGAACTATTGGAAACATTAGAAGGATTTGTTTCCAAAAACCTTCCAAAGATTCATGTGACTATTTTAAGAGAAAAATCCATCCCTTGATAGTTTTTCACTGAGAAGATTATGCCTTTTTAGTGCCCTCATATCTGAAATCAAAGTATATGCCTTCCTGATTAGCCCAAGAAAGGAAAAAGAAGTGGGACCTTTCAAACCCAGCAGAGCAAATTATGCAATTTTGGCCACGTTACATATTTATTGAAAAGATTGTTTATTTGTCTCCTTGGGTATTTTTTTTTTTTTAAGAATATCTTGCTCTTTTCAAGGCTCACTGTCCCTTCTGGCACTGGAACTACATAATACTGAATATGTGTGACACCACATTAATTTCCATAGCAGGGGATTAGGATATTACAAACATGGGATTAGGTCCACTTGAAGGATCAAAGCAAAAAGAGAAGTGAGATGTGAAGAATAAACCCTTTTTTTTTGCCAAGCAAACAAATATCCAGGATAATAGGGTAAAAAAGAAAGCAACTGGCCAAGTGAATGTTTGTAATTTAACCTGAACTCCTGATCCATGAGAATATTGGATTTTACCTGATATATTTTTTACCAGTAGAAAAATTCTGAGTTGTTTGTTTTCTTTTGCTTTCCACTGCAGCAGCGTTATTCATACAGAAACCAATGCAGAATATGAAACAATATCCTGGGGCCATTTTCATACAATTTAGCATCTTGTATTCATGTGCATCAGGGAACAGCTACACTTCCCATTCACGTTGCTAAGTTATTGCAGTACATTTGTGGCTGATTTTTCCATTGATGCTAAAGCAGTGTATAATTAGCAGTGAATAACTTATTCCATGAATTCAACCTCATTTTCCTCTCTGTGGAATGTCCAAAAATAGATAAAAACATATCTCTTATTCCATTTCACTGTAGAATGAAGAGAAGCTTTCTGTTTTAAACTCTGTAAGTTTATGAGTATTGCAGTGCAATTATCCAGTAACTGAATTTGGATATTAAATGGGTGTTTGATAATATGATTTTTCACCTAATTGCCACAACTTTTTATCATTTAATTCAAAAAGTGTTACAATTTCAGGATGAGAGATTAATCTGATACAAGCTGGCATAAATTTGTTGAATGTAAGAGCTGCTTTGTGAGGCTGAAGAAAGAAAACTGAAGCAGCATATCACACTCAGAGACATTCTGGACAAAACAGAAAACTCTAGAAGTACAGCCCACTGGGTCCAAAAAATCGACCTTCTTTCCCTGTAAGAAAATGCTTAGAAGTATCCCCCAACTTCCTTAAAAGAAGTTATTTTTTTTTTCTTAGTGGAGTGACTGGTTCATAAATCAGGAGTCTTGACAAAGCCAAATTAATTCAGAAAAGGTAGGAAGAGATACATGATTTTCACATTTCTTTTTCACATTGCTTTCCTTTGTTAAGCTACACCAAATCCTATCTTTTGTTGTCCAAGCAATCACTAGTTTTGCTTTCACATTTGAACATAATAAGTTAAACTACATGGAACAATGTCTGATTTCATAGGAAATTTCCATAGCAGGTCTGAAAATGTGTGTATTTAAATTTAAATGTGTTCTTTATGATATACCTCTATATGTAAGTACTGTTTTCCTTGGAGATTAATGAAGATGCCTGTCTATCGCATACTTAGAGAAAGCAAATGGAATGAGTAATCCATTTTAACTACCTTTTAATTTTCTGTCCAGCTGTAGTCATTACCAAGAAAACTCAGGTACTCTGTTTAGCTGGTGGATATTATGATGAAGGAGGCTTCTCTCAGGGAGAGTGGGGTGAACAACAGAAGTGTTCATATTGACTTTGGTAGGTTTACATCAGTTCCTTGTAAGTGACCGTGCATGTGTGTAAAATTATTTTTGAAAATAGTAATGATGTGCCACAATGTATCCACTTAAGAGCTTAGAATACTTACTGAAGTCAAGCAATCAGCTTAGGTAAAAACAAAGTGAATGAAGAGCAAATGGAATTCCCTATTTGTCAAGACTGACTCCCAATCCCTAAACCAACCCAAACATCTCCTCCATTTCCCTGCAAACTTGCCAAATAAAACTTGCCTTTGAGTGAACTTCGCAAATCAGATTCACGTACCATGAGTAAATTAAAAGTAGGTATACAGTGCCAATGTATGACGGACAGAAACACCAGCAAATCTAATTGCATATGGAACTTGAAGATCTCACTGGAGAGTTCTTCATTGAAAAAAATTATGTGCACCCTAGGCTGTGCACTCTAGGCTGTAGAGTCTGGAGAGCTAAAAATTAAAAAAAAAAAAAAAAAAAAAAAAAAAACAACCTAGAAAAGAAAGCAAGAAAGAGTGAGTGGGAACATTTTCTTGCCAGGCATATTTATCCAAGCTCACAGCTCAAGATTAATCCACAAGGGCATAGAGGCAGGAGATTAAGGAACTAAACACAGTCTTCATTCCTTGCTGAATTTTATTTTTACTTTGAAGCTATTTGAGCGAATATGTCCATAATATTGCATTCTGTCAAGCACAAGACATTGTTCATGAAACAGATGTCCAATACATTTGTATCATCTGTGTAGTGGCACATATATACAATTGCACAACGGAAGCTATATTCTCACAGAAGCTGCAGAGGAATTTATCATATGTGAGTAAGACATCAAAAAAAAAAAAAATCCCATTTGCCTTGTTTTCAAGCAGCACTAGAATTAAGCCTATATTTACACTGAGGAGAGAATTTTGATGGAACATAGCATTTGCAAGGGGTTATGAAGCAACAAGATAAACTCATAAACTCCTCATCTAAATTTGAAAGATTCAGAAGTCATACAATGCATGGCCACTCTAAGTACACACTACAGAATAAGAACAGAAAATTTAAAATTTAATAAATGTTAAATTTTGGCCTTAAAATATGAGAGGCATTCAGTCAATCAGACAACAGAAATGTGCTCCAAAGACATTCACACAGCCTTACATTGCACACCAAAAATTTAGCTGAATAAAATAAAATATTGATGTGTACATACAGACAACTAAAGGGTTCAAAGTAGAACACAATGTGTCAAAGTATTTGCTGCAAACCAGAAATTATTTGCTTAGTTCTAGTATTGCATTGGTGTATTTCCAGTTATCCAAATTCATTTTTTGGCCATAATACTGTATGGCTAAATGTACTAAAAAAATAAACAGCTATTTTTATCTGAAATAAAAGTAAAATTATTGTCTACAGAAAGCATCTCATGTACATTGCCAAAAAAGATATGAAATAGGCTCTGAAGGAAATACTTAAGAAAAGCAATGGGAGAGAAAAATTTCCATAAATAATGCAATAACTTGGACATGTCAGAGGAGGAATAATTTTCTACTCATTCATGAAATCAAAAATACTGAAAGGAAGGCACTGATTCTGGTAATGGAAAATGCACAAGAAAGATAAGACCCGGATGACTTAAAGGACTGTATAGATTAAGGTAACTTGCAGCTGTTTGATCACAGAAAAGTTACAGAAAAAGATTTCTAGAAAGTGAACATATACAGAAACATCAGAATGTGTCTTGAGTCTACATGGGACCAGACTTCTACGTGCACTGCTTTTCAAAATTTATCACAGCAAGACCACTGCTATGCACAATGTATTATTCTTGTCCTCACATAGTTATTCTGGGGAAGTTTATACTTAGTTCTAGAATGTCCTAGAAAATCAAGAGATTTTGAAAATGGCACAATTCAGCACAGACCTTCTCAACATGACATATAAGTGATCCCTTCCTTTAGTACTTTCTCATTTAAACTACGTCATACAAAAGCAAGTAGAATTTGTGGTTTTAATCTGGAAAGGAGATTCAGGGGTGAATGAAACACCTATATGTTTGTGTATACTAGTTTCTTCAACCAAAATGCAGAATTTATCTAACCAAGGTGCAAGACACAAAAGTGAAGTTATGGTCGACTTCAAGAAGTAATAAAAGCTTCTGCTAACTCTGTGGAAACATAATTTCATCCCATACAGTGCCTGTCCCTCCCTCGCAGGACAGTGGTAAGCAGTTGCTTGAAAAGACCAAGTATCCAAATATTAAATGTTGTGAAAGTAAACTGCATGTGTACAACACAAAAATCGGGGATCAGAAGCACAGCAGCACTTTTGTTGTAAAATACTTATGGACAATCTTTTAAAAAGAGCAATACTGTATTCAAGACACGTTGAAATTGCTTTTGGAGAAGAAACAGAAGAAGGCTATACTGGTTTTCTGCCCCAAATGTGGGTCAAGAACCAAGGAAAACACTCAGACAAAAGCATTTATTGCTATTATCTGGAATCAGACCCAGCAAACCTCTGAATTTATTTCTATTCCAAGCACTGTGAGCCTTTCTAATTCAGTGGAAACAGAAGCCAAATGATGGTGATGTATTTGGAATGATATGTATTGGTCTCAACATCAAATGTTCTTCCCAATCCTCCGAGCTGCATTGTCAGAGCGCACTCTATGTACAATTGTCCCTGAATCAGAATCAGGCAGCCAAAAAATGTTCGTCTATACCCTGACGAGAATTTTAGTATCTAAAGTAAAAGTAAGAGCATAAAATTATTTAATTGCCTCACATGAACTGGTTACATACTACTGAATTACCAGTACTTTTGTGTTGCCAATATCTCTTCTTTGAACGATACACACATATAAATGGCCTTCGCAATTCAGAAGATTGATATTTAGGTCTTGGAATGTCTCTACAAGTACATCTGGCTTGTGCAGTACCATCTCATTTCATCTTCTTTACAACTTCAGGATCTCATGCAATGTTTCTTAATAGCTGTAATAAAGTGGATCCATGCAAGAAAGTGACAAAAGTGCATTCTGCCAGCAAACAGAAGGCAACTTTTGCCTGTGTTACCTCTGTACACTGAGGAACTGATAATTTTCTTGGCCAGGTGCTTTACAGTCTTCTGACAACTTTGGATTTTCATGTCAGACCACAGCAAAAAGTCCATTATTATGGCTTACAACCAGTGTAGGAAGTATTGTAATAGGAAAATGTATGTGAGGAACAAAGTGTGCTGCAGTGCAAGTAAAAATAGTGCAGGGAGTCAAACAAGACAGACTGATTCACTAGCAGTCAACATGGTCCTTACCTATATATGTAAGACACAAGATCTGCATTAAACAATAGAAATTTTCTCTCCTTTTTCAGGCTTTGCATAACCTTTGCTATGATTGTGACACAATGTTCTTTTTGTTGTTTTGGGTTTTTTCCTTGTCTTTTTATCTTCTGAAAGTAAATGAGTGCACTGGCATTTATTTCTGAGGTTGTACAAATTCTACCCAGTTAACTAGAAATAAATAGTTTGTCTGGAATTTTTATAGAAGCCTGAACATGTGTAAATCCCTTAGGCATTACAAAGACAGGAAAGGTTTTAACCCACTTTTTAAAAAGTTCTGTATACATGATGGGAGCACTCACAGAGCTAACTTTGATGTCACAACTTCTGTAGACAGCATTGCCTTTTCCTCTGCAGGTCTCATAGAGACCCATTCTGCAAATTAATTCCTTGATTAGAGAGGGAGCTTTTTGGAAGATTGCTCCATACACAGCCAAAACTTTAGATACCATTTAGGTACCACCACCTGGGCAAGTTGTTAGCTCTGTGAATTCTGTTCAAGGGCCTCTTCAAAACATGCTTCTAACCTGCTCTCTGTATTATTCTTATTTTGCTTCTATCATATTTAGCTTCTTCCTGCATACCCTGTCAATTCCCTCACAGTTTTTTAGAAGAGGCTGTCAAACTTGTTCATCTGTCAGTAATTAGACTGTCACTTAACAACAACAACAACTCAAATGGGAGAGAAATACTTCACCACCAGATGAAAAGTGCATTGGCCGTACCTATTAGCTACCAATGTTACATTATGTAGAAGAAAAACTTGTGCTCAGCAGAAGGTTTCCTAAGGATTACAGCAGCTAGAAACTTGATCTTGTGCCTGCAAATTAAATACACAAAAGACAAAAGAAGTCCAGTTTTTATACATTGTCTATGTCAACAAAGTCTTGGACATTAGGCAAATGAATACTTAACGAAATCACTGAGGGAAGCAGAGACGTGTTTCCTAGGAATGGAATTAATGCTGAGGACTTCAGGTTACATGTCTGAAATTTGGCCATCTCGTTTGTGTTGGAACCTTCCTAAATGTCTGAGCACCTGTACGGCCAAAAGTGAGACTGTATTTCACTACCTGTACCTGAAGTTGTGTAAATATGCTAATTGATATGCTTCTTCAGGCAGGTAGCAACTGTTTTGAGGTTTCCTCACTTGCATTCTGGATGGATATAAACCACCTTAGTTCAGAAACTGGGCAGCCATGTGGTCTTTTACGTTGCAAGGGTTTAAGAGGAAAAGGTTGCGTTTGTTTCAGGGGTGCTGGCATTAGGATGTGGGGAAAGACTTGAAGGAAACTGACTACTATCTCACTGTCCACTGAAAATAACATGAATATATTCTTACAATTTTCATGTCATTGCATGCAAGGACAGCCTAAAGAGATCTGAGGAGTTCTAGAGAAGCAATTCTCCAGGCTCCTGTCACTGTCTGAATCCTTAAACCTAGATGTAGGCACTAGTTTAGCTCAAGCCCTTGACACCTATCATTTGTTGTGCTAACAGATCACACTGGGGATCCACAAAGAGAAACTTAAACATTGTGAATTTGAGAAGATACGAATAAATTTAGTTCTTAACATAATATAACATCAATAACAGAGCCAGTGTAGACCAAAAATGATAACACTCCTCAAGGACTTCACACACCAGACCCCTGTGATACCACTGTAATGTGGGGATCATTAGAGGGAAGTCTGGAAAAGGCAAGTGATGCTTTTCACAACAGCAGCACCCATGAAGAACTTCCCAAGCTGAATTACTGTGTCAAGTTTTCTAGACTTTTGGCCTGTCAAAGATCAGTTTTCAGGCTGGCATGCTCAACCCATTAGGCTCTTGTGGATCGATTCTGATATGACTGACAGTTAACACAAAATGAGCATACAGAAAACATACAGAGATAAGACCTTAAGGCTCTGTAACTTTCTGCTGCAGAACTAGATGTCAGAGGTAGTTTTCAATCTAATGAATAGTCTAGATCAGCATTTCTCTTTCTAAAAAAGGAAAAGGATTAGAAACACAGAGTCTCTAACACTCAGATAAGAGTAAGATTTCTCTTACACTGGTAGGCATGAATGAGCAGTATTGTTCCTCCCAAAACAATTGTGAATCAGATGTAGGATGACAGGAAAAAACAACAGTAAAATTAATTAAACAAAGAAAAAGATAACATACACAGTGATGGAAAGAGGAAATTGAAAAACTAAAAAAAAAACCCAACTCTCCTCAGTAAGGAACTAGACATGGATCTGGCAGAAAGTACTTGATTTCCTAATTCTGTATGGCATTCAAAATTGTTTCAGGAGAAACTTTCCAAAGCAAGATACTATTGAAAAAAAATAACAGTGCATTGCAGAATTTAGGGATATTCTTTTCAAGATAGTTGCTTGCATATGTGACAGCACCATGCAGGTTGCAAAACACCGAGCAATTTAAATTACTGCAGATACTCTGTCTTAAAATCTCACATGTTTTCTTTAAGGCTGAATTTCAGGAAAACAAGCAACTTACAATGACATTTTCATATGTAATTATCATATTCTCATTTATAAAAATTATTGTCAACCAACAATTATATGAGTTTTTTTAGAAAAAATAAGAATATGATGTACCTTTTATATAAAAGGTAGGTGTCAGAGACATTTATGGATATAACATGGCTAAGAAAATGTTTTGAGAAGAAATTTTCAAAAATAGTTAAACAAAAGACACATGTTATTAATGAAGAAAAAGTTGTGGTTAAAAAATATAAGTGTTCTGAGAACACATATTTGAAAGCTAATGTCAACTGAGCTTTATCATTGCAGACATCCTAGGATTGTTTTTAAATATATCAGTCCAATAAGATTATTATTTCAAAATAGAAATAGTTCATTTATTAGGGATTAAAAGACTTGATAAACCAAACCTAGGGCAAATTCTTGAAAGACAATTAAATAACATTTACTGTCACACACAAACACACCACTAAATACTTTTATATGCCAAAGTGCTCCACTTTGAATAATTTACTGATTCTTTTAAAAGCTAGAGTACACGCATGATACGACACTTATTAAACAGAATGCTGAACCTGAAAAGTTAACCAGATAGAACATCACCGATACTTTGGAAACTGTCATCTGTTTAGTCTTCTGGAAATCCCAGAGAAATAACTGATGAGATTTGAATTTATTGACACAAGAAACAGAAAGAGGTGTCCGTTAGTTCCAAGAAACAAAATCCCACTGACCTCATGCCTGAGCTCCATATTCAAATGACTTTCTCTTTAGTATCAACGAAAGTGTTATTAATTTGACCTTTCATGTTATGAATTAGGAGATAATCCTGCAAGATTCTGAACAGTACTGAGTGCTACTAAGAACCCTGAATTTTCAATGGAGCTGAAGGAAAACATCAATTTTTGGTATCTATTCCTAAACTAAAAATTTACGTTAAATGTTTAGATTTCTGTACACATAGTCAAAAATTGGTATACACAATTTATACACCATGGTTGTGCTCACTCAACTTAGAGGAAAGCCACAGCTGAGTGGCTTCGTTTCCTTCATTTAACAATAACTACTAAAGACAACTAGAGCACAGCGTGCTGCAATATCAGCTTGCACCTACTTGAATAGGCACAGCATTTTCATTCACTCTCTGTGCTGTATCTGGCAACCTTTTGAGTGTTCAATGTACATTCTGGTCCCTGCAATACAATAAGATTGTGAGATTAAATCTAGAAGTGAGCAATATTTTTCAAGGAAAAAGTATCTGCAGACAAAAGTTATGTTAGGAAAATTATCATGAAGTCAGTTGCAAGTATCTTCTCCATAAACAGTAAGAAAAGCATCCTAAATAACTGAGAATTTCATAATTATTATAGCAAAAATTCCATATTTTTATATATTAGGTGTTTGTACTCTAATAGTGCTGTATAGAATAGGGTTGGTTGCACCTGCCACTCACAATGAGTGCCAGAACAGTGTGCAGTATTTCTTCCTTAAATTATTTTTAACTATTTTTGTATTGCACGCACTTGTAAAGAATTTCCAAGCACAATATAGAAAATGAACATAGAGCAACTGGTAGTTTTATGAGTTAAACTCATAAATAAATACAAAAAGTGCCTGTTCAAAGATAGACATATGAAAAATCTCCAACCTGGAATTAATCTGTACAGGATTATTCTTTTAAATTTTTAATTTGGAACTACTATGATAAAAGAGATTTCATAAGGCAAAACCATCTCATGGATTCATCTATCACTTATTTTTGTTATGTTTTATATAGTGATTGTTTGACTAATTGGTCTCATTCTACCAGCATAAGGCTTCAAAATTAAAATAAACAAGTAATATTGACTAGAACCTTTTCAGGAAACTAGTGAAAACAATGGAGTGTAAGCAATGGAAAGCAGAAACTTGTTTCTCAGGAAGAAAGTAGAAATCACTAGTTATTGATCAGAGGCATCTGAAAGTTGTTTAGCACCTAATAATTAATAATCTGTCTTTTATGAAAGTGGACTTAAAGAAAAAGAAGGGTTATACAACCAGATAGTTGCAGAATTTAAAGAAGCAATAAAAAAATTTATTCACTAGTGTTTGGAACAATCAACATGGGGGAACATGATTTTGGGGTAATGTTAAAACCCTGAACTAATTCCTTAAATTTGAGCTATAATGGATTAGGGATTAGAAGAAGGAGATTCATAATCATTTTGAAACTAAACCACACATGGAGAATAGTTAACATTTCTGATACGAGCTATTTCTGGTATTTTTGCATTCAGGGACAAAGTTTTAGGCAGTAACCTAAAACACCCAACCTACCTGAGACCAAGACATTGAGTATGAGTGCTCTAATAGATTAAATGTTTGCACTAAACTTGAAAAGGCTATAAAATTAAGAAGTATATACACTAGAAGAAAAAATGCTCCAGGGTTTTTGATGCATATTCTATGGACCTAAGATTCAAAAAAGTCTCTCTCCCAGAGAGAGGCTTTTTACCATGGACTATAGTGACAGGACAAGGGACAATGATTTTAAACAGAAAGAGGGTAGATTTAGATTGGACATAACGGAGACATTTTTTATGATAAGCATGATGATACATTAGTGCAAATTACCCAGAGAAGTTGTGGATGCCCCATCAATGGAAGTGTTCAAGGTCAGGTTGGACAGGGTTTTGTGCAACCTGATCTAGTGAAAGATGTTCCTGCCCATGGAAAGTGGTTAGTCTAGGTGATTTTTCAAGGTCCTTTCTGGCCCAAATAATTCTGTTATTCTATGTTTCTATGATTCTTTTTTCCTGTCTTTGATTATTTCTGTGATTTCTTCTTCAATGTGCTTCTGAAAATCTGGATGACATTTACCTTGAATACACAGTGTAGGTCTAAACACGTTAAAGATCATGAAGAACTTAGCTTCAAGGAGAGTGGGGCCATATCATGTACATTATACAGCATTTCTGTTGTAATGACACTTCATGAACACTTTTATAGAAATAGATAAAAGGATGCAAGCTACGTAAACAGATAAAAATTATGTGGTTTTGGATATATGATTGTTTTAGCAGGACTGTCTTATAGCCTGACCCTCCATTTGAAAAGGGCTTGGGCTAAATTTGATTTAAATTAAAAACAAACAAACAAAACCAAAACAGAAAAGGATGAAAGTTCAAGGGCAAGGCATGGCTATGTTGCTATCTGGAATGATTTAACAACCGCTAGCAGGCTTGCTGCAAAAGATAGATTTTTCCAACTTTAGTCTGGGGCTTTCAACACTCTCCCATCTCCCGCATTCGATTGCTTTCTATGAGATGAGGGAAGGTGCTTCTGACAGCACTTCTTGATTTAATTTTGTACTGTTGGGCAACAACATATCAGCCGTAGTGCACCCCTGGTGGATTTGTACAAGCTGGGGGATATAGCAATATCCTATTGGATTTTTTGCTATCATAGGCAGGATGCCAGACACAACAGAGAGAATTAATTATTAACAGCACTGCTATCTTTCTAACGTAGCTTCAAGGCACTATTGTGTTTGCTCTCACTGATGGTGATCATTTCTCAACTGTTCTGTGTATAATGAACTGCATATGCCTCTCAGATTTCAGCCCTTAATCTAGCAGGTTATCTGTTGTAACCACAAATCCTGTATTTCCTTCAGAATGCAGGTATTGGAGTTTGTGATCTAAATGACAAATCTCTCTGGTGTGGCAGTAACATGTACAGAATTTCACTGAAGAGCATGCTCTAGCAGATATGTGTGACACTGGACAAATTCATGGAGGTTGTCTGTTGGGTGACTTTATACTCATATATTCCAAAATAACCAGCTAAATTCTGGACTATAACTAATGCAGGAAAGTACGAATACATCGTATGTACTCATTTGCAGGTGACAAAGGTCATTGCTTCAAGAAGGAGGTGACAATTCTCTTTCAAGTTTACAAATACCTTAGAAGTTAAATTATTGTGAAGCTCAAGGGCATAACTGAACAACCTTCATTTTTTTTTGCCATCTGAAAATTGTCATTTCCAATATCTTCAAAATTCAACACTGTAACATTTTTTCACAGTCAAGAACATCTGCTTAGTTTCCTATATAAACAATTAAAAACTAACAAATCCTTGTCAATATATATGATAATCTCTGTATGTTGAGGAATGCATATACTATAAATACTGCTCTCCTAAATCAGACTACAAGTTGGCTGAGGCAAATTAAATGTCAAAATGAAGAAATAGATTATGAAGGAGAATTTCAAAATTACTTTAAAATCAGCAAACACTAGTATTTTTTCACTAAAAAGAAATATGTACTGAACAAAAGGAACATGAGGTTAAAGCTATTTGTTTTCTTAATATTTATGTAACATCAAAGTCATTAATGTGGTCAAATAGGCAAGAAAGAGGCAAGCAATTGCTGTTTAAGTGGCCAAGGTAATTAACAAGGGACAGTTTTGACTGTTCCTAATATGACGAGTTTCTAGTTTAAGCCTATGTTCTTGCACAAATTGAGACCTGTGTCCAAAATTTCTTCTCAGAAGTTAAAATTTTCAATATGTGAGTCAACAAGTCTCCCTCAGAAAAAAAAATATTGCTTAGCATAAAATGAATTTTTTTCATTTGAGAATTTCAATAGGATGAGTTTTATTTGTGTTTACTCTTAAAAATTTACCTGTTTATTGATATATTTGTTTTATATGTGTCCTTAATTATAATTATTTAAAAAATACTAAAGCAACTTTAAAAAAAATAGTGTGAAGTGTGAGATGGAGCTCTTGTGATATTCCCAAATTGTCATAACTACTTTTTGAAACAAAATTCAACCAAAATTTCATGAAAACTTCCCACAGAAGTGCAACAACAAGAGATGAATCTATTGCTATTTTCAAGGGGAAAGTCATCTTATGTCAAAAATACTTCTCATCTTCTCTTGAGACTCTTCTGAGACTATCTCGAAGACTAAACTGGTTCATTACATTAATGCTAATCAAGTGTTTGCAAAGAAAGGCTAGGGGAACACCTTCAGAGAAGAAACACAGAGAATGGTGGGTTGGGGTTCTTTTGCATTTGCCATTTCTCAGTTCTTTCTGTTTGATTAAATTTTTACCAATATTGAATGAAATTCTTGCTGTTATTTACCAGAGCTTTTAGTCACCTCTTCTGCTTACTTTTTTAGAATATGACTAAAAACGGTCCTGGACTGTTATTTATAAATTATTTTTTTAAATCATGGTTGGATAAGCTATGTTTTTGCGTATTAGTATATACAGTGAGTGAAGGAGACGATGATAACCAAATTAGGTTTTCAAAGTCACTTTGAAAACTGTGATAAATTTAATATGGTGCCACAGCAGACTGTATGGCCTTCTATAATCAGAAGATGATAAGGTGTAAGGCTTTTGTTATTTTCAAAAACTGATAATACCTGAGGTGAAAAGATGAAAAGAAGGAACAAGAGAAAAGTAACAATAAAGATATTTATTTGTCAAAACATTGTACTCCGTTTACTCAAGCTATGATTGAAAGTTTGATATCATGCCCTTTGCAGAGTTTCTGTTGTATAAAACAGAATGCTGTGGCAAGGGAAAATGTAACTTCAGCTCTCAAAAACTCAGACTGAACGCATTGTATATATTCATCAGGTAATCAAGGATGCAGCTTACAGTTGAGGAGATAAGGAAAACAAATGAAAAGTCTGAAAGTTCATTTAGCTAAAGAGACTTGCTGAAAATACTCAGCTGCTCTATTGGAGGTTGTTATTTTATAAGCAGCATCTGAAATCTTTATTATGTCTGCAGGGGATGGAGATTATTTTCCTTTTTGGTTTTTTTGGACATGCTAATTCTGGCAATAGGTAGTATTGCCACAAGCCATGCAATGTTAGCTTGAGTTTAGGTAGAAATGAAGAAGTGTGGAGTTCAAGCCTAGCTTTGATGACAAATAATAAATAGTTCCTACCTCATAAATAGTTTAACAAAAATAAATTTATTCCAGAGCACTTAAGCTGAACTTAGAGAGGATTCCAGCTGTCGATTGCAATATCTGCTTTTCACCAGATGTGACAGATAATGTTTATGACACCTATGTAACTTCAGTTCCAGCTAGTGATTCCTTTCATCCTTGCTTTGCATCCTGTTTTGAATTGCTGAGGACTTCTAGAACAGTTCATGAACGTAACCATACACTATTCTACTCAGCAAAATATAAAAATTCTAGGAGATGTCAGAAAAATTATAAATATGGACTTAGGGTGAGAAGGAAAGCATGGAAAGATTGTACCAGACCTGCAACATGCAAGTATGCCTTTCCCACTCGTATAACTCTTTCCATATGTATTCCACTGATTATAGTCCCTTTGCAAGGATTTCCCTTGGAACGTCACCACGAAAGCTTTTTCCAAGTTTTTCCATATTAGAAGATTTTCTGGTTGGTATCATCTTGATACTTATAGTATTGATAGTTACTGTGTTTTAGTAGTTTGTGGAGCTGAGGTACATGGGAAATATGTCTCAGTTAAGCTGTGTGACTGAAGTCAAACGGTAGCTGCATAGGGTGTTGCAGGGACCTGAGAAAAGGTATAGTTTGGTCAACCATAATGACCAGCAGTTCCATGAGAGGCAAAAGCTCAGCCCTGATGTAGGAGTGACAAGCACAGAGTTACTGGGGAGGTCTGATGGGTCAATACCTTCCTCTTAGCGGAGCCCAACATGCTCTACTTATTGCCTGCCCTCCTCCTACATTCCCACTACATTAAGACCACCTCTGTTGCACTTCCAAATGTGAGCAGAAATAAAGATATTCAGACCTTGGTAATTTTGAGGCCTCGGTTTGGAAGAATACTGGTAGATATGAGGAAGATTAAATGGATTCAAATATAATTGGTACTTCTGCAAAATAATCTGTGTTTTGCCAAATAGGAACAATACATACCAAAGATATTTTACAGCAGTACTGCAGAGGCTGATGGTATTTTTAGAGCACAGAAGAGCTTTTGAAGGCAAGTGTTATCTAAAGTCTTGATATTTGCTGAGTAAAAGCAATGGATAGCCTTCTTTTCACTTCCACGTTTGTGGAACACGCTTTGAGCATTATCATGTGGTTTTATACTTCACTCACTTGCCTATTCATTTGTTTTCATGGAACAATCCCCACAAAGCAATACGGAAAAATGTGAAACTTATGAGCAATACTATCTCTTCTCAAATGTCCATACAGAAAGAAATGGAAATTGTAATTATTCACTGTGTTAAATAACATCCTCTTAATGTCTAACATTAATTTTGAATGTTAGAATCCAATTACTATGTAATAATAAAGACCCTTACAGTACAATATCTTGCAGCACAGGGGGCTTATGTAGCTAGTTTCCATCCATTATTTGTACATTTCCAATTTGTTCAGTACAGAGTATAATTAGGGAGAAATACAGGAGAATAGAAAACAGTTCAATTTTGTCAGAAATATATACAAATACTGCATGATACAAGAGAGCAAAGAAGACAGGATTAAAAAAGAAAGGGCAAAGCATTTAACCAAAAGAAAACTTTATCTGCAAGAGAATGCAATTGAAACAAGAGTAAGATGGTTGAGTAACTCAGTTATATATGACCCCGTTAAAGACAATCAGAATGAGCACCTGAAATAAATGTCAATATGATCCAAAACACCCCCAAGGGATAGCCGAACTAAGACAAGTGACAAGCTAGCATGTGTCTGTCCTACAAAACTGATGTTGCTGTAGCTACTGCTAGAGATAATATCACCCAGGACACAGCAGCTCTTCTCAAACAGCAAATAAACATACGCTTGCACAGAAAATAACGTATAATAACATTGCTTTTTAAGCTTTAAAATGGAAAAATAATCATACCCATAAGGTCACACTCAAAAGAACAAACTTACTTTATACCTACAAGGAGAGAAGGGCAAACAAATAAAGAAGTTTACAAGAGAGAGTGACTGAAACATTATGCTACATTCTATAGCTGAGGGTATAAGACAACAAGAATTACATATGGTATGGTTCCAAATGGATAGAAACTTCTGAGAGCTGTAAGAAAATAGATTCCTGATCATGAGCAAGAAGAAATTTAATTAGCTACAGACCAAGCAACAAAGAATTACAGACTTATCTCCATTTTAAACTCTACATGCAAATTATAAAGCATTTGAGCTATTAAAATAAATGTTGTTGGCTTTCTGACATTTTTTTTTCAATAGCTTTCCCAAAATAATACAATTTTGTGGTTGGGTGTCATAGTAATATCTCAAAACCAAACACTAAAATAGTATTTATCCCATTGTGCAAAAAATATTGGATTTGATTGGGATCACAGATTATTACAACTGACTATCAAATAAAGGATTTCAGCCTCTATATATCTGCATATCTACAGTTCAGAATGACTACTACACTTTAGTGTAAATTATTCTAGAAAATACAAACTTCCTTTTTTCAAACTTAGGTTGATTATTTAGTCAAAATACTTTTGCTCAAGTAAAATGTTAACTGGAACAAGGGTTTAAATCAAGGTTTAGATAACTAAGTATCCCACATCCCCATAGAGAAAATGATCCAAAAATGCTTTATTGCTAACAAAAAATAATATAAATATCATATAATATGATACAGTGGATGTTTGAAAGCTGAAAAGAAGACAAATGAATGTTTTGATGCATGTTACCACAGCTCAGATTTTCTGATGTTCCAATGTAATGCTCAAAAATCTCTGGAAAATGAGGTCTTTTTCAAATGAAGTAGTATAAAATTACTACAGTCCTACAAACTCTTAGAAGTCTTATCACCACTGTGATTTGCTTTGCATAGGTTTACAAACTATAAAATAATTTTAAAGTAAAATGCGAATGGTAATACTTTTTGCTCTTTACTATTCTACTGCTTATTGATTAGCTTTACAGGCAAATACAGATACCTGCAAATCTCTGAAGTGAAATTCACTCATCTTCAATGTTCCCCCTTTAAAAAAGACCATTCAGGCAGCTTGTGAGAGATTACAAAGTTAGTAAACTAGGCACACCGTATTTTTTATTTTCTCAACACAACATTCGTGAGTGCTGTGCTATGCAAAAGGAAAGGATATTTATATATTGTCCTGGACCCCTTGTGTTTGAAGCAACCAAGCATGTTCTGAGGAACAGGAACTTGAGGAGATAATCATTAAGCAGCAGCTTTATATTAAATATCTTTGAAATACTTTTTTTCATATTGTAGTTGACATGAATACTCTGTCAGCACAGTGTTTCTACTGAAGAAAATCAGCAGTGTTAATGAATTGGTAAGTCTACACTCAGCCACTGTTCCTTTTCATCACTTTAGCATCTTCTCTCTTTATTCCTGCTACCTATGTTCCATTCCTGAAAACAAACAAACAAACAAGAATTCTATATGGACAAAATAGAAAAGATGAAACCTATGGTGATCTTTGTCCCTGGAACTGTGTGGCTACAAATGCATGCAATTACACCTGCAAGGATTTCTCCCAGCTTGGCTTATCATAGTGGCTGCTTGCATTCTAGGTCCACTCTAGTCCTAGGAAGAACTTCTTAATTGCGTAATGGCTATTTCCAGAGGCTCTTTTGCTCCTCTGAACTCTTGTAGAAATTCTGACTTAGGGAAGAAATTATTTATATTTAAATTTTACAAAATATCTCAGTTATCCAAAAACAGTTGAGTGGCACCAAACATGCCCCTGTAACCACTCTGGGGACTTCTAGGCACTGTTTTGTCTTGTGTTCTGCTTTGTATTCACAAATGATGAAGGAGTAGAGTTGGTATGTGATGCAGCAAGTAAAGGACCACATAGGTATCAATATCTCTCTCTTAAAAAAATAATTAAAGAAGTAAGAGGCTAGTCCTAATGTGGTACAGTTTAAGAAAAACAGAACTTAACTACAATGTTTTCTCTGGGTAGTGAAATCAGTTTCAGATGGGGAATGTGTGATACATATGTGGTCTTGTTGATGTTAGAATTGAAAGCACTAGGATGCACTTTCACTCATAATCATTTGTTCAGTGTTTATTTTCTGTACTGAATGCATTTAATATGTACCACTATAAAACTTAACATGTAAGCTTTTTGTGTGCTTTAGTTTGAAATATTATTACAGTATTCAGGAAGGGGTGAAAGTATGTACTGACAGATGACATACTTATTCTTAATAAGTGTTTTTTGCTTATTCCCAACAGATATTCTACTGTTTTAGTTAGTATCAAGGTTGGGCAAACCATTTTTGAATAAAGGAAGAAATAATTCAAATATTTTCTCTTGGGGTTTATCTGAATAAAAACATTAAAATGATTTCATGTCTTTACCCTTTCTAGATGAAAAGAAGTTGAAGATTGAAACAAAGACTATAATAGTTAAGTGTTTAAGAGTGAATATAATTTGCAGTATTCATTTTTATCCTATATTACTTCAACACCTTCCTTCCTTCCACCACTGGACGTACTTAGAATTAAGCTTGCTTGAGTTGCTAAAGAACTGTCTGAGTTATGACATACATTAATCTTCAGAAAACTCCCTAGCATGGTTCTTCTCAAATTCTCCAAATTATTCTCTTTTAACAAAGAGAATAGTAAACAAAATATGCCTCTTCATAGCCTACAGAGTCTTGTCATGGTCTGTGCAAATGTAAACTGTGCTGTAGTTGCTGTTGGTTTTGAATATTTAATTCTGGTAATCTTAGTCTAAAGCACGCTTCCGAAATGAGTGGAGGGCAAAAGAGATCTCCTGCAGACCTTGCCCAGAACAGCAAATCTCCCAACCCAGCCAAACTGAAAAGCAATTTTAATCCAATAGCTCATTGTCTTAGTGACAGCTTTTTTTCCCCATGCAAAGTTTCAGACTTTTGCCATCAGCTGGGTCAGTGCCCATATTGTGAAAGAAATGGTTACAAAAGTGATTTTATTAGTGGCTGTGTATCCCTGCCCTTGATAGCAAATCCAAGAAACTGTTTCTTCACAGGATTTCTAACACAGTTTCTTTGTGGACAGCGACAAAGCTTGAGAACTTTAAGACAGCAGAAAAACCAGAAGCAGATTTAGAGTGGGAACCTGTATTCAGAATAGAAACACTTGGAAGTACAATCTTCGAGCCATCTCTAGCATTCTAGCTGCAAGTTTTATTTTACTTGAATACAAAAATGCACTCTTTGTGTTTATGGTGCATACACATACATTTCTACACTACCAACATTTGAGTCAAATAGCATGTGAGTTACGGGAATATGAGTCATTTACCATACAGTATCATTTTGGAGTTTACAGTCAATTATTTGGCAAGACAGGATAAAGCCAGCACTGTAAAGCCAGCAGTCAGTAGATTACTTTGAAGCACACACCATTATATTGATAGTTTGTCATGGATATTAAATAATCAAATGTGGAGATATATTAAGTAGTTTGGGAAATAGTAGACATCTTTAAACTGTGCTGCTTTACAGAGACTGAGATTTTATTTAAACAAAAACACCTTAAATTAAATAGTGTTCGAGCTGTTGAACTTAAAAGCATCATGGCAACTGAAATATTCTATTCTATTCTAAATATCTGTTAGACAAAGAAGCTCAGAGGTTTCATAAACCCTGCACACCAAAAGTCTTTATAAAGAGTTTGCTTCTTCTTTTTGCTCTGATAAAATTTGGAAGGAGACAGAAGAATTTTAACACCTTCTATTTTAAGGATAAATTCTTTCTGACTATAGGTATTTCCTAGATTGCAAAGGATAGAAGTAACAGGTGTTTTGAGTCAAGGAAATCACTGTGGCTCAATTTACTACGGTATCTTGACAAAGAATAATGGGACTTTATTCAATTCAATTCACTAAGTATTATTTACTGTAGGAGGAACTACAGCTGAAAAGAGGGAATCAAAGACTTTAAGACAGTGATCATCTTAATCTTTCTTTAGCTAAAAGAGAATGGTAATCTTATATGAATGTGTGGGGGAAATATGCATTAAGAAGTCACTTTGTAGAGAGGTTAAAGCAATTGCAAAATATCAGTTCCAGGAATTGCTCAGAAAATTGTGCAAGAAATCCTCTATGCTGGTAAATCCAGTGGTGGGAGGATGACAGCTCAGGGATTTTTTTTTTATTTTTTTTTTTTTTTCTAAATGGAAAGCAGTTTTCTCTGCTAGGAAACTGCCCTAACCACAAAGAGAAAGATTCACTCTGAAAATATGAACTTGGTTCTGTTACACGACTGGTTTCATGATGGAGGGAGTATCTCTTAAAGCCCTGGCTGCTGAAATCAAGAGATTAGAGAAACACCTCAGCTTTCATTTTAAAAATGGATATACATTGATCTCTCCTGCTTGCAAGGGAAGCCAGAACAATGTTCAAGTTCAAAAATAAGAATGGAAATTTAGCATTTACTATTTCAAAGTTCATTAATTTAAAAATCAATCTCCTGGCTTCAAGAGGTCCAGGCTCAGGGTTTGGCAGTGTTAGAAACTGGTAACACTGTACGCTTCCAGCTATGATAAGATCACAGGCAGTTTCAAAATGTTAAAATGTAGATCAGATTGGGACAGTGAAATGAGGACAATTACAGTGGGACAGGGAGATATTGCTCTACAGCAAAACTGAGGAAGCTGGTAACTTCTCTCCCACACCCATGATCCAGCAAATGATTCTGTGTCCCATCTAATAGTTCCCCTTCAGAGGGGCAGGAGACCATCATATTTCAAACACCAGGCTGGGGAAGAAATGGCCCATTAAACATCATGGCAGAAATCTGAAGTCAGTTCAGTGGAAACAGGGTTTTATTATGCCAAGATATCCGAGAAGAAGGAACTACTGTAGGACATGTCTATGTAAACATGCAGACTGAAACTCATCACAAAACAGCTTATTGGTGCACGTAGAGTGAAGCACAAATGTGGTTTATACAGCTTTCAGCTCTGATCTCCCTGTGCTACAGCAGTTTAAAATAATACTACGTTAAACAATCAAAGCTCCTTCTGTTTACTAAAGGGAAGAGTTGATGTGGGGAGAAGCAATAACGTTCTGTATCTTGGCCTTACTGTGTGTGGCCTGCTTTTGAATAGGGAACGCAAATGTGGTTGATGAACTATGTAGAGAGAAGTTAGAATCATTAGCAAAATGTAAAGGTGTCTTGAATGTAATTCAGCAAAGATCTAACCTCAATCTTGTCCTATGCAAATTCCATAAATAGTCTGCATGATAGAACAGAGAATATACTTCTTTATATTAAGTCACTACAAAATGTGAAGGGATTAGATTAGGTACATGTTCTCTTGGCAAATAAAACAGATGGCCAAGAAAAACAAACAAACAACAACAACAACAATAAAACACAGGAAAATGGGGACAAATGCACAGCATTTGAGAGGGAAAAAACCTAAAGACTGTTTAAGTACAGAATGAGAAACAAACTAAAGTCTGATCATAAAAGAGGAGCCAGTAAATGTGCCAATCTGACAAAAGGATATATGGCAGGAATTAAGCCTGCAAGACACATTACATAGTTCTTTGTTTTATGCAGCTCTGGCACTACCTGGACAAGTGTATTGCATGCAGATTTGAATACCACACGTCTGGAAAACATAAGATCATTTTAAGACCCTCTGGAGGAGAGCAGTGAGAAAGATCTGAGGTCTCTAATAAGGTTGTTCTAGGAGGAGAGAGCAGAAGACTCTGAACAGTATGGTCTGAACAAGGGAACAGAGAAGAGTGAGACACAAAAACAGGCTTTAAGAATGTAAAAGATTCATAAAAAGAGTAAGAAAAAAACCCCAACCTGATTTGCATATCTCCTCCTGAATGACATAAGGATAACTGATCCTGCCATGGTTTATATGGCCCAGATCCCTGAAGTCATGCTTTTTCAAGACAATGGTTTTTTTATCTCCCAAGGTGTGCTCCTACTGTGAAGCTAATCAGGGAGGAAAGTGATGAAAATGGCAAGCATCCATTTGGACGGAATTTTGCAAAAAAAGAAAGGAAAAAGAAAAACATTTAACATGCTAAAGAAAAAACACAAAACTCTTCACAAAATTTGCTAAGAATTATTAATAACTTTGGTCTCTCAAAACCTCAGTTTTCCAACACATTTGCAGTTTGCCAAAGATATTTTATCCAAAAGGTAGCAAATATTTTTACTCTAAACCCCAGTTTTGGTAATGTTTGAAATGGTATGCTTTAATAATGACTGGTACACACAGTCTCAAAAATGATAAATAAAAAGCCCTACATATAAGACCTTGACACAATTTGCTCCATGTTTTCTGTATCCTAAAGTGAAGTAGTGGCAAGAGGATTCATTTCTATTCTGATATACTTCTCTATATCAGAAAAATTTGAAGGACAATGGTATATTACTCACAGATATTTTGAAGTCCAGAAAATTTATAATCAAGCATCTTTCAATGCTAACCATAAATAATGCTAACCATAAATAACTTATCACACTGATTCTGTGAGGCAGTTTTTAAATGTTTGAATATTTAAAGATGTGAATCATATGTATTACACAATTAAAATCATTCAGCCCTATTCAGTAAACAATTGAAGAAAATTTGTTTCAAGTCTTTTTCCACTTTCTTCCCTTAACAAGTATGATAAGTGGGCTTTGGCTCATGGTTTCTTTCTGTGTTGATTTAAATTAAGGCCATTTAATTATCAAAAGCTAGAAAGAGATTTAAACTTAGTAGTAACACATTCTATTTTTTATGCCATAAGAAATTATACTAGGCTGAAACACTTTATTTATGCTCCAAAATAATTCAAGGAATAATTTGTAACTTGTATAGACACTGCAGAAGGGAAAACTGCTTAGTGAAGAAGACATTGCTTAGAAAAAACTTCTGAATTTTAGATGGCTTTTCATTCGTGTGAGTTGATACCTTCTCCTTGGATAAGAAATGTTTCCCTTTCAATCCTTGGATTTAGTTTGAACCATGTGGTTCTAGATGTTCATATGGATGGAGTGTTAATTAGAAGTGAGGAAGGACTGGTGTACAATGGTTCAAATATGGCAAACTTCTCTGAGGAGTACACACAGCTAAATGTTGCTATAGATGTTAGTTGGTGAGGGAAGATTATCATCTCCATATATGATGCTCACCTTCAGGTAATTATACAATGTATAAAGATTAAGGAATGCACTCGTAAATCAAGCAAGGGACCTTACTCTAAGTCACATTCAGGAATTGTGCATATAGTCTGGATTATTTTTTTTACTTGCAATAAAATAACAAAGTAATATCTTTCTAAGAGTGGAACTTCTTCCTGGAATATACGTGTGTGAAAACCCTTTGGGCCAAAAAGGGCCCATGGTTGCTTCTCTTCCCCTGGGAGTAACAGGAAGAACTGAGTTTACACAACTGAATATTTATGTGTCCGAAGTGGAACAGCCTGAAGAGAAAACAAGAAAAAAATCCTGAAGCAACCTATGTGCAGTGGTCTGAGATCTTCTTGCACTTAGAACAGGTACATAGCTATACCCTACTCTTCAAATCAATCTCAGAAGAGATAATTGAGTTACATTCTTCAAACACCAACACAACACAGAGGAAAAAAACGTACTGAGAGTTTTCTCTTTTTTTGCTAAATCTTAAGTATACTCCACAAAAACTTTATTAAGCTTTATGAATGAGCTAACCAGATAATATGCACTTTATGAATCCCACTGGATTTTGAGTAAATATATGTCAGGCTGGAAGGTAACATCAGGAACTAGGCAGCAATAGAACAGATATGCTAGGACTTCCTTACCCATTTCTGACTCCTACTTACTTAGAAAAGTGAGATTTTGTGACCACTCTGGCAGTCAAGACCAGGGTCCTCCAAATACTGCATTGAAACTCTGAATTTAACCAGTGAATCTAACCCAGATGCCTTGATAAGAATGTGCAAGCAGCCCATGACTGAACATGGAAAAGAAACTGGGCTTCCCCAGCCCAGCTTAAATATCTGTTGCACTTCTTTGGTTGAGGTTAAAAGCTGCAGTGCTAGGGAAGGGAGTTAAATGGCAAATTCCACCATTCTCTCATTTCTTGTATAACCACCTTGCCAGCTCAAGGTGGCTGAGATGCTTTGGCAGACACTCACAGAATGGTATTATTTCAATGCCAGGGGCAAGGCTTCTTCTCAGTTAGCAATAAATCTCTGCCTTTGGAATTCAAAGCAAGTCGTCTATTTTCGAGGGGAGCTGTGACAGAGACTGTGATTTTAGTATATTCTCATTTCACTAATTTGGATTATGGCCAGTATATGGCACAAATACATGAGGAAGATAGTAGTGATAGTACAAGTTAGAAGGCCATGGTTTGTGAGTGGTTTATTTAATACATTTAGTCCTTATTTTTTTCTGTATGTAAGCACATACCCACAGAGTTGATAAACACAGATACTGCTATCTTCATGGACGCATTGCCAACTTGGCTAAATATACACTTGGATTCATTTTTTACCTGTACTTGTACATACTGTAGTACACCTGTGTTCTGTTTAATAGCTACAGTTGAAAATCTGTTTGTCCTATCATTTACAGGTTTTATTTTAATGCAGTTTATTTATTCAACAGCATATTTAAAATTCTAACTACTCATCTAGGAATGATTCTTAGGATTTTAATTATTGTATATTGGTGTAATTAAGGTAATTGATTCATTGAATGTTCAGATAAGCAAAGTGCCTTAACAAAAAAGGATCCCATTTAAAGGAAACAGAAAGTTTGAGAGAGTGAATGTAAGAGAAATAGCTGTATTATCAGGATGCTATAAAATATGTTTATTTATATGATTAAATTTTGGATCTTGATAAAGAATTTTTCAACTCTATTTCCTCTTAATGAAATATTCATTAAACACTGGTTGCATTTGTCTCTCTCTGTACACGAATATAGACTAAAGAATGGATAGAAATGAGAAAAGCATATATATACCAAAATAATATAAGGGAAACCAGTTCTCTCTCACAGGAACCCAGACAGTCACTGTGGTGCTTCCTGACAGAGTAAAGCAGCAGGAGACAGCTAATGAGGCAAGTCATCCGTTATCATTGCAGTGCTTAGCCTGATTTAGTTATCTGAATCAAAATGACAGATTCAGGAGGAAGGCTCCTGGGAACTTGACTGAAAATGTTATGTTGATGTTACCATGCATTGATCAATCTAGTGGAGTGCCTCTTCGTCTCCATGCCAACAACGAATAGAAACAAAGAAGCAGGGGTTAAGGGGCATGCTTTTGGAAAACTGATATTGGGGAAGATATTTTCTTTATAAACAGGTTTTGTTAAACACTGAAATAAGCTCTGTGCCTAGGACGACTCATGGCTCTTCAAAATATGGGAGGTTTTATAATGTAATTTCAGCCTGTCAGGAACAATTTTCCTCCTTCCTTTTAGGATTACTTAGAAGTTTAGCTTTAGCAGCTACAGTCCATGTCACTGGTTGCTTATTAACTTTATTCTAACATGCAGAGGAAGAAATAGACTTTAACCATTTCAATACCAACAAAAATGTCACTCAGTAATTAAAAAAAAAAAAAAGTGTGGTTATATTTTTATAGAATATTCATCTTACTAGATGGTCAAAGTTAATCTTCATAATGTTAACCATTATTAGGAAAGATGCAAACCAGAAGACAAAAAGTAGATTGTCTGAAAAATGTGGAAGGAAATGGTGACTAATTTTGACCAGGAGTTGAAGGTAGAGCTAGGGTTTTTTGAATAAGAAGTTTAGAATGGGCTTTCTTGCACACTGAGTAAATGATCATTAAAAAAGAAAAAAATGAAGAAAAAACCCAGTCCTTGAGAAGAAAATTGACTTGTTAAAAAATACAGCAGTTCATTGTTGAAGCTTTCAATTGTCTTTGATACAAGTCTGGAAAACACATTAGAAAAAAAAAGGACCAATTTTAGCTCATTGAACTGTGAGCAATATTCCCATCAAGTCACAAAGGTTGGATACCTCTTCAGTGTAAGTAAACCTCCTCTTAAACTGGTGAAGAGTTCAGTGTTCAATACTTAAATGTTCTCTTTCAGAGGAAATTTTACTGGCTTGTGGTGTTCATCTGGGACTCACCAGCTTTTTTAGAAATAGATTTTAAGGGTCTTGCTATTTCCCAAGAACTGTACCCACTCACTCATCTCTGAGGCCCCAAGTGGCTAAAAGAAGTTCTCTGAGACAAAATGAAAAGTTAATGTGTTCTGAAAAGGTTATCTATACCCATTTCACCCTGTTCCTGAATCTCTGGAAATTCATGGTTTTACTGAAAACTGGCTGAAACCTAGAATTCATATTCCAGGGGGAAATAATAGTATGACAAACTCTGAAATGAAAAGGAAAAAATGTGTCCTGGACCACTGCTGAATGGGAAAGCCACGATCTTACTTTGAAGGGCCAAGGCAGTGTCTTTGGTAGACTCAAAGGTGTTACTGATCTCCAGAAGATTAATCACCCCCGTCCTCCAACCATTCAACAGGCAGATGGTGCTGAAATTGGAACCTGAAAATTCCAGTACCCCAGGCAATGAGAAATCACAAACCGGGAAGACTATATGGTAATTTTCCTCTTTATATTTGAAATAAGAATTTATAATAATAGCAACAACAATTACCATGAAACTTAAGCAACTACAGCCAAAAGGCACAGACAGTGTGATGTAAGTTGGGGGTATTTAATAATTACAGTATTGAACACCTCTAGATAGGGATGCAGAGAGAAAGGAGTTTGGAGAAGATAAGTCTCTTGTCCCAAATTTAGAAGACTCGATGTTGCTGGGTCAACATGCAAGCTTTCATGCAGCTCGCTTTCCTGTTGGAAGGAAAAGAAATTTTATGTTTAATACTGCTTTGTGCAAAGCTGAATCTCTTACAGTCCCACATTTTAAAACCCTTATTACTCCTGTCAGCAGAGTATGTACATTCTTCAGTAACATAGTCTGACCACAGGAGATGGTCAGCATGCTGAAATTTGTGTCAGGAAGTTTCCAAGAGAGGATTTTTGAGTTAAAATATTTGCTTTTAGATTTTAAACAGATCATCCTCTTATTTTGAAGCCCCTGTAAGATGACAACATATTATTCTTATTTGAGAAATACGAAATTTAAGAGATTGTGGTAGAAGGCAGAAAAGATGGTCTTCATTGCCACTTGCTCTATTTTTTTTTTTTTGTGACTTTGAACAAATTATGTGACTTCTTTTTGCCTCTGTTCTCCATCTCCTTCATAGTACTCCTATTCCTCATCCTCTGTCTGTCTTTAAAATTTAGACTTTAAGCTGTCTCAGTTCATAGCAATCTAATCTGACCAGACTATTTAAAAATAGTCTAATGATAAAACTGTGCCCAAGTAACCTTGTATACTTTAGAAACACCTCTTTTTTGGGCACAACCAATATATTGTAAGGGAGTGGCTTGAAAGCTGTTATGATATCTTCCACTCAAGCAGAATGTGTGTACCATAACAATTTGCCAAGCAATTCACTATGGTGTACATGAAACCAGAGGCAAGTAATGTTAATTTTTAGTCTGTGTGAGACACTTTAATTAGCATAATAAAACTCTTTACCAAGAACCTGGATGACAGAGACAGAGCTGGATATCTGAGCATCACCATGCTCCTAATGGAGTGGCATTGTGCATAATGCTCCATGGGAACAGCTAGTACGGGTAATGTTTGCATAAATGGAAAAAACAAAAGCTCGAACTTCACAGAAACCCAAGGAGTCTGACCACATACAAAAGGCTCAAAATGGTGATCAAGACTTGTGGGTTGGAAGAGATTTTCCGTGAAAGAAGGAGCTTATCTTAACTTAAATCCTTTTGTACTCAAGAGAACAGGATGCTGGGTTGGGTTTTTTTCAAGCAAAAATTCCAATAAGGAAATACCTGGCTCCACCATTAACTAATCCACCTAATTAAATCCATTTACATGACTGAATTTTGGCTAGGTAGCTGGATCAAATGGCATGATCAATGTATATCCTTTTCTGTGATGTGAAAAAAGGTTTCCAGAGATACAATAACCTACCTGAGGATGGCAGAGCAAAAAATAAATTTGAATATCTGAGTGCTGATCCAGTACTATTCCCACTGGATCATGCAAGACACTATTTTTAATAGAAAAACCTCTGTAACAGGTCACTCAAGAAGAATACATTATTCAAGAATTATTTTGTCCACTTACCAGATAAAATAAACACATTTGGTTTTTATAAAAAAGAGGAGTGCTGGTTTTGAATAGCACAAGAGGATTTAACTACTTTTTTAGTGCTAGTTGGGGTATTGCTGGAATTAATAATGCAGTCTATAGACACAGATAACTCTGTTTTGTGTGAGCTGATTAAAACTATTGTTTTCAGAGTCTAAGCTGCTGTAAACATCATGGATGGGATGGAGACCTGTCAAATGGACAGTTTATTACCAGAAAAAATATGTATGTAAATATATTACATGATCCTATGGGGCTGTAAAAATTGTTATATTTTAGTTTTTTGAATTAAATGACAAATGAGATACAGAGCAAATTATTTCTGTCCGTGAAGGTGATGACATGGCTTTACTGCCTGTCTTGGTAAGACATTTCACTATATTTTCTGCCGGTTCTAATGCCAGTCTATCAAATCCTTAATACACTGATGGAATAGTACCTCTACCTATGACTACAGAATTATAGAAATGCCATTAAGTAAATTCAGTAATGATGCAATTTTTACATAAAGTGGGCTGAGTGCATAAAAAGCAGAGTGAGAAACATGGTGCATAAAAAAAGCAAAGCTTATTTAACAGGAATTCTGATGAAACGCAAGATTCAAGATTGCACATGTTAAAAATACTTGTGGCCTAGTTTTTATACTCTTTAATTTCTTCTTTTCATTAGTTTTCTTGCTACACTATCTTTTTTCTTCTGAGATCTCACATAAGTTATGCAAACTGAGTGACCTCTAGTCTCTTAGGAAGCAAGCCTAATCCCATTTACAGTAATATTGCTAAGGAAAATGGTCTCTTTGATGGTGAACTTGAAATCAGAATGTAGTCCTTAAAACCAGTTACTTTTTTTGTTCCCACGTAAAAGGAGTTATGAATCATATACAGACACTAAGCTTCCTGTTGCACTCAAAAATAAAAGACAGAGCAGGTTGAGTATTATCAAAGGAGATAGCTTATGCTGTAAAGTGATCCCAGAGAAAA
The DNA here is from genome assembly GCF_000687185.1 of Egretta garzetta. Lineage (NCBI taxonomy): Eukaryota > Metazoa > Chordata > Aves > Pelecaniformes > Ardeidae > Egretta > Egretta garzetta. The sequence goes on from NW_009260493.1 coordinate 4,771,927, forward strand.
GCTGAATCTAAAATAAATTGTATCAGAGTGAACACTTCATTTTTTAAATGCTGAAAGTACATAACCACTTATTTCTTATCTCCTCACTGGGGAAAAAACAGTTAACTATATCCCTTCCTCATTTAAAGAAATTTCCAAATTGTCTCCTAAATTGATTGTTACTGCATTCCACCTATGCAGTTGCTGTTGCTGAATCAGCAGTATATTGACTATTCCAGCCACCGGCAATGCAAAGAGATTTGGTTCGCATTGCTTAAAACTTAGTAGTCAAATTTGGCTTAGGAAGTCTTGCTTTCATATTAGACAGTACTGTTTATTAAAAATGGCCTGAAATCAATCAGTTTCTTTCCTTCTAGGAATTTCCATGTAATATGGATTAAATATAAATATCTATACAGAAAAGCACACCCTATTAATGACAGCTGAAAAGTGAAAGACATGTCTTCTTCAAGTCTCTTAGTAAGGGCAATTGCAGTGTTCTATGTGCGTTACATCCTCTCCTTGAAACTCGTGAGCAGTTCAGAGACTCCAGAAACACTCTTTAATGGTCTTACAGAGCAAATCACAGGGACTTTTCTTCTCTGTGTTTCTCTGTGACTTGTAGTTCAGGTGTGCCTATGGCAGTGGAATAGAGGGCAGACTTTCAAACTGCATTTTTTTTTTAGCTAGTACAAAACAGGACAGAGGACTTGATTCCAGAAGTGAAAAGCTTTTCAGTGTCGTGTGCAAAACAGCCTGTACAACAAAGGCATCAGGCCACTGCCCTTCTGCTTCTCTGTGGTAAAAAAAAAAAAAAAAAGTTTAGGATACTTTGAGCTTTAGTAACATTTTCACTCTTATCTCCCAATAGCCCAGCCAACTTCCTCTACAGCAATTTTAATTCTTTAGTATTGTAGGAATTGTTTTTCTTTCTGGTTTTCTTCATATTCTTACATTCAAATTACAGAATTCACTCATTCCCTGGTAACTAATGAAGTATAAATTAAGTGCTAGAAACAAAACGCTACATCAGGCCTTGGAATAATCAAGCGGTGACAGTTTAGAAAATCTGTTGGTTCATGATGCAGCACTCAGAAGAGAAGTGTCCCATCTATAAGAAAAGCAAATTTACTTCAAGATACATCAAGTCAAAGCTGGCTGTGTTTCCAAATGCACAGAGTATTATTTATATACAATCACCTCTGTATCATTTTCTTTAAGTTCATTCTTTTAGTGTTGCTTCAGTGTGTGTTCAGGACTTCAGTTCAAGGTAAGGATGGGGGATCTGGTGAGTAGGTAGTGGAGAAAATGTGGAGATTCTTTTGCTTATTTTATTTTATTGTATTTTGCTGAAAACAATATTTTCAGGAATACCTAAATCATATGTGAATTTAATGCAACTTCAGGCAACAGTTTAAACAAAAGGAAGCTGGAAACAATTTCAAAAAATGTTGTCATTTTATGCTGTATGCTTTCTATGCAACCAATGTTTCGCCTTTCTGACTCAGAACTGTCAGCATTTGTTTTGTAAGGATTCTATGCCCTCAAATTTTCATTTTTGGTTTAAAAAAAAAAAGGATATAACAACCAAAACAATGCATAGTTTTTCCCCTGAGGATAATTTTTTTTTTTTAGGTTAATACAGCTTATGTTTTTTCACTTTTTTTTTCTTGTTCTGTCAACAAACTGAGAAATCCATCCACTGTTTGCACAGTTTTGGCTTCTTGTTCACTTGTCACCCTTGGAACTTGCTTGTTTCCTTTGTCTGTATTAATTCAGCGACGAAGATTCAGCAGTGCAAAAATATGCACTGATTACAATTTTTGTGACCTCATAGTTTTCAAATTAAGTTGGCATTTTTGCACATCTATAATTGAGGGTAGTGTTTGTCCTGCAGATCCTTATTACCATAATATGAGAGAAGGCAAGAACATAGTTTGTCTCAGAATGCAGTCAGCACAAGCACAAATAGCAATTACAAAAATAAATCTTTTTGTTTGTAAACTAAAAAAGTAAAGGCTGAAATCATGAGAACTTAAACCATTTTAAAGTCATTTTACACACTGTCTTTTCTACATATCTTCACTTCTTCCTTTTAGCCAAAGGCAAAGAAGGAAAAGGAAATGAGTAAACAGCCTGAATCTGTTTTGAAAGAGATCATGTCAGTTGTTATTAACTGTTATATTATGTTTCATTGGGCTGTTTGAAGGCAAACAGAAGGTCAAAATATTTGTTTTTCTTATTTGGCTTTCTTATATTTGAAAGAAGATTCAGTTAAAATATTTCAGCCTGCTTCAGTAATTTTAAAAGCATTTTATTAGAATCACTTGCCATTTCATGCAATATTTTTAGAATGTGGAAAGCTTTTGAGAGGAACATATGGATGCAATACCTTTGGGGGAAAAAAAGTGCCTATATGGTGGAATAAAAATGTCATGCCTGTAAGAACTAACATGAAGAATATGAGCTGATTCTAGCTTCACCCTGTAAGCATAAGATGGTTATGAACTGAATCAGTAAACATTAGGAAGGTATCTCTTTCATAGGCTCTATTTTCCATTAGTGGACCCAAAAGAATTTTGCCTTTTTTTTTTTTTTTTCTTAAAGGATGGAGCACAAGTTATCCAAGGTAAAGGGTAGGTAAGGTCAGAGCCAGTAAAAGAACCTGACTTGCCTGTCAACCAGCTCAAGACTCTTTCCACCAATGTGTTGTTTAAGTTATTTTGCAATCTTACTTTTAACTGTACTGACAAATGCAGCTCATCCCCTATAATTTTTCAGTTACAGTCACAGGCTTCTGCATTTTTTCCCATGCTGAAGACCACTCTGAGATTTATATATGTTACCTCACATAATAATTGTGAAAACTGTTTTCAGTAGTTTCAGGAGTTCAGTCTTTTCAAACCTACACTAGCAAGTTCTTTACATAGATGGACTGTTTATCCTACAGAATTGTTGTACCCAGCAATGCTATCGCATTAAGTAAATGCTTGTCTTCATCCTGTCAGTGATGTATGATATTATAGGCTCTGGGAACAAACATGATTTCCTACAGCAGTAATGGCACAAATATGGAAGTTCAGCCCCACACAGATTTGAAGAAACCTGCCCTTCCGCACTGTTGAATGGGAAGATACGTGAAAGCAGCTTGATATTGTATTCAATAAAATATAAACTTTCACAGTATGGCATGATAGACAAGCAGAAGACCCTGCTAAAAGTGAGGGCTCTGAAATTCCATGTTCCAAAATAACCTGGATTTGCTAACATACAGGTAAGACCCTTTCATCCCACCTTGCTTTGAGGAAGGAGACATCAGTGCTTTGCTCTTACCTAGGTGTTGGAAGGTTCTTGTTTGAAAATGCTGTTTGGTGAAGAGAAGTGGCTGACTGAGTGAATCTATTATTTGAAGTAATTTTTGAAGGACTCAGAACTTGTTTGTGGACAGTTTTCTCAATTTCAGTAAACCCAAAAATAAATCATAGCAAAACATATTTGACAGGGTTCCTGTCAAATAAAATATGAAATATTACATCAAGAAAGACATGCTCACTTGGAAGATCCTATACAGAGATCATCATCACTCTGAGTCATCACCTTCCAAGTGCCCCTAATAGTTCAACTGCTAAAAGGAACTTCTCAGGTAACTGCTTTCAGAAAATCAGCAGTTGCTTGTAGTTCCCACAGAGTAATATTTCAGAATACTATTGTGATTGATGAATAAAGTGGTGCAGTCTATTACTAAATAATGTATGAGTCATATTTAGTATACAGCAGATCAGGTACTGAGAACTGAGTTAATCTTAATAGTTGTCCAACACTGGAAAATCTGTGCCACATTTACACATGTTGTAGAACTCCCCCTGGGATTCCAAACTTCTTTCTAGAATTTTAAAAACAAATCTTTAATATATCATTAATTAATCTCCAAGGCCTGGGAACACAGGAAAAGAAAACTTCTAATTTTTTGAGTCAATCTATATTTATTGAGTAATACCGGTCATAACTATGTGCTACTTCCAGCCAGTACAAATAGCTGTTGGAAGGCAGAGGGGCGTATATGAGTCAACAACTTGTTATAATTGTGGCGGTTTTTCTTGGAGTTATCCATCTGTACAATTATTGTATGCATGACCCTTCAAATAGATGGGAGCTGAATAGGTATTCCAGTGAGTTAATCTGACAGCAAAGAGGCACAACACACTAGTAATGAAAAAACAGATAGCAGAGACTCTAGAAAGCCACCATGACTTGTAAGACGTTTCTGATATGCCAGTAATGAGACAAATCAAGGAAGCTAGACATACATAAAAAATCTCTCAGGTAGATAAGGAGGAATAGGTACCAAATACAATAACTGGTAGTGAGAATTGTCTCTGTTTCAAGGTGGTGCCTGCTCAACAGGTTTGGGTTGGGAGGAATCTGGAGGTTTTATTCTGCAGGAAATTTTGAGATATTCAGACCTGTTTTCTTCCAACTTGGACAAAAAGACATATGTTTTTTACTGAAGACAATCTCCAAAAATGATGATTTGGAAACATGGAAGCCATATGCAGGATAAAAAATAAGACAGTTTCATTGCAGTGTTGTGAAAGAACATCTAAAATATCTGTTTTATTGTAGTAGAACTATTATGAAAATGAACCATCAAACCTGTATTAAGTATTGGTAGATGCATTATATCAGGTGTTCTATAATTCAGCAATTACATTTTAGTATCTTATTCCATTAAAGTAATATAAATAATGACATTGAAATATTTCATTTATACTTTTTCCACTTAACCCAACTAAACCTATTCCATGGTTTTGTGCTTCTTGAATTAGAGATGATTCATGGCAGGCTAGTTTTATGTAGTAGAGGAAGTTTATGACTGTTTAAGATACTTTGCACAGGATGCCAATCTTGTTCATCACACAGGATGGATCAGACTGTTTAAAAGGAAGCTTGTTTTGCATACGGCTAGTTTTATTTGCTGAGGAAGATGAGATCGGGATGGAGGTTTGGTTGAGGAAAGGGAACAAAAGGGATGGCTCCACGGTTAAAGGGATCGAATGACATCCTGCAAAATTATTCTTATCTTTAATAAAGAATTCCTGCATGAATTCAAGTGACCTCTCGCAAGTAGTCATTAACTGTGCATTCATCATATTCTGGGCTTGACCTGAGATCATGGGGTCTGGCCTGCAGAAGTGTTCAGCTTTCATGGATCTGACACAAAAGTGCTTTGAACCTTTAAAATGCTCCGTGGTGCATGCTGGAAAATCCAATTCTATGCCCTCAACTTGGACTCTAAAAATCCATGAGTGCGCTTGACCTCTTTGTCTCTATCTAGTACCTATAAAATAGGGAATTACACCATCTCTTCATATCACTAGAGTGTTATGAAGATTAAATAATTTTTGTGAAGCACTCTGATATTACTATTTGGGCATCAGAGAGAAGCCCATGAGAAAATTAATCATCCTGTCTTCAGAATAAGTGTGCACTACATAAATCTTAATGCTACACATTTGACAATGGGAATAGAATTTACTGAACATCTAGTTTTCTAATTTCTCCATTCTTGTTCTTTCTTTAACCATTTTGCTTTTTTTATTTCCCACAACCTTGAAAGGTTTACACTCTTACACTTGTCAGAGACTCCTGGTGATAGCTACCTTCCCCAGGCTCTCCAAAATTCATCCCTCTGTTCCCTCCCTGATATGCTGTCACATTCTCCTCTTCCCTTACTGCCTGTCCAAAGCACCCTCCCAAAAGTAAACAACAAAAATACTTCTGAATATTTATTCATTGATGTCTCATTCCACCTTTTACATTTAATTTTTTTTTTATAGGTTACCATTTCTTTAATTGGCTGCAGAAGAGAAGAAATCGTAATTCTTCATGCGTATGTAACCTGGTGCAATGGATTCTGATCTTGATCACAGCCTTTTTGTGATGTTATAAAACAATTATAAAATACTATTACTGACATGGCTGGCTCATATTTTAATATTGGAATCTTACACCACATGCAGCTTAGTTTAACTGTTGCCTCATTGATTTCCTGGCATATGAGAATCAAGAGAAAAAAAAGTGAGAACTGAGAATATGGTTGTGTATTTTCTTATATTCCACTAAGTTTAATAAATTCAGTTTTTAGCAGATGTCTAGAAGACCAATTTGTAGATTTTCTTTTTAATTTACATAATTTGTTTACAAATATATGATACACTAAATATTTCAGGAACCATCTGCCTGTATTGTTCCTCTTTATAAATTCTGTACAAGTACTTTCCTTGCCATTTTTATTGAAAGACAGTTCTGCAGCCCAAAAAGCATCCTGAAACATCAATCTGACACACTAGCTTTGGTTAATGACTTCTCTTAGGTAGAAAACGTTAGCTACTCCATACTAAAATGGATTTTTAAGCTTTTAGGGTCAGAAATACAGATTGCGTAGCTCTCTGAGTTTAACAGAGTTAGTGAATTCCATGAACTGAGAATCAGGTTTGTAAAAAAGCTTTAAATAGCTTTGATGACTGGTTTTTATATTTCCCAAGGAAACAATTATTTTATAATACAGCTACAACTGTCTATCTTTCATCAACACAGATTTGAATGTTTCAGAAAACTTCAGAAGTAAAATTAGCAGGAAGATAAAACAGGGAGGGAAGACCACCAAAGATGGGATTGATGACTTATGCATGTTTAACCTTTGGCAATTCAATTTGCCCTGATTTTAAAAGTGAAACAACCTCTTTAATGGAAATATACTTTAATAGATTAGCCGACTTGTAAAAGTTTCTACTACAAAATCCGACACAAATGTTAAAAGCAAAAAAGGTTTTTACCTGTGTTGCAACTAACTACAAGGAAATCTATATGTATCAGTTAGGGAATTGGATTTTACTGTGATGGGAGTGTTTAAAAGACCGACAAATCAGACCAGTTTCAAATTTCAAGGCAACTCTTGACTGGATTGATACTAGTTAACAATGCACGTTGTGTTGTCAATGGCCACTTAATCACTAGCAATCGTTATCGCTACATATGCAAATCACCGAGTCCTTAACAAGCTTAACCTAAACCTGCTATGAACAGGCAGTACCCAGGAACTGATGCGGCTTTAGGTGGCACTGAGTGCTGTTCTCCATCACTGAGGTCAAGGTCAGTCAAGGCTACTCCCCGAGGAAGGCAGATGCAGGGTGGGCTCTCTTCTTTCTTCCCCATCTTTCTTCTCTCATTGCTGGTATCTCATGCTCCTCTGTCCCCTTCCCCAAAAGAAAAGAGGTGATCTCATCTGCTCTTGACACCTTATTCTTGGGATCAGGATTCAGGCTCACTTAGCTTATTCTGCAGGATTCTAGTTTTAACAGACACCCTGCCTGTTTTACATCCTTAGCTCTCCTCTGGCAGATTTTACTGCTTGCACATGTTTTCCTCCTGTCTGCTTGTGCAACTATACTAGAGACCTCTGCTTGCCCCTTGGGGGCTATGGCTATTATTTTAATATTTAAGCTTAGCTGTCTTACAAAATGTCATTAGTCATGTTACAATGTTACAAAATGCTTGGACGTTTTGCCAGTCATACTATTTTAAGCTTGGTTTTGTTTGGGTTGGCAAGTAAATATTAATCATGTCTTCCTTAGTGTGCATGGACCTTTACGGGTCTAATTGACCTCTGCATTGTCTACACCTGAGGAGTGATGAATCTGTCTTTCATTAAACCAGCTGGTAATTTTTCATGTTTTGTCCACTAACTTTATTCTTCCTTCATATTTTGATGACCAAAATGTAGTATATTCAGGCAAATGCCATCACATGAGCACCCTAAAGTATTTCTTAGCCTTACTTATAGTTGGATTCCAACCCATTTGGCTTCTGACCCTAACACTTCCACTGAAAACCTGCACCTCAAGGCTGTGAGGAAATTCCTGAGCCAGTGCTTGTTCACATACTATGGTAAAAACCCCTATGTTCATAAATCTGCAGTACTTGATCTTAAATGTAATTAGATTTCTGGAAGGTCCTGCAGGAAGATTGTTCCAAAACCTCAGTCCTCTGAAAGCCTCTAATAGTCAGACTAAATATATCCATTGATGATCTACATACAGATGTTCTTATGGAGTAATAACTTTGCACAGCTTTTGCAGCTTTGCATCATTTACTTTAATTTCCTAGCTTTTCTAACCCCCCATAGTAGAAGTTTCCTCTTTCCTGACCACACCCATATTATATATTGGGTGGGAAAAATATCCTGCAGTGGTTCTCAGGAGAGCCGTGTAGTTGTCCTGTTGTACAGGACCTGATGCCAACAGCTGTGCTGGTGAGATACTGGATGTAGCAGAGCAACCTCAGACCTGTTGGTTCTGAGTCATTTCTGAACAGTGGCACCAGCAGTCTCCAGCCCTGGTTAGAAATGTCTCACCTAGTATAACCTGGAGGTAGAGCTGTGACAGGAAATTGCCATTAGAAGAGTTTTCTGATGGAAAACGCCTTTTTCTTAAAATCATATTTTTCAACAGAAAAATTAGATTCTTTACCGTGATGGTTGCAAAAAATCTGCAACTGCTCATTCTCAATCTGTCTTGCACAGTAATCAGGAGGCACTCTGATTGCCTAAGGATGCCAAGAGGATTGTTCTGCCAGTCCCTCTATTGCATTTGTTCAGATACAATTTTCTTTTCCAGTAGATGACTACTGAAATCTCTTAATCCTGACATATCTGGAAGGACTCCTTAACAGTAAGTGACATTCTCCTGACTATACACTTTAATTGAAGTCAAACTCACATGACTTTTAAGCCAAGAGTGCTGGAATGTAATTGCTACTTCCCCCCCCCCCATGAAAATAGTAAAAATTATTTATGTTGTGGTTATGTGAGTTTAGTTAAAACGTGAATTTGTGTCCAAAAATAAGATTGCAGCTTTATAAGATGACACATGATTGAGCCTGCCATCCAAGTCAGAAATTTTATGAAAAAAAAAATCTTTTGGGATGGTTCTTCCTGCTTCCACATGCACTAAAAATACTTTTAGGAAAGAACTTGTCATTATATTTTAGTTCCTCCAGTTTGATGCCTGCCAGAACCTATGCAGTATTTCTAATAATGAAAACTAAAAAGAAAACTTCCACATGCACTAAAAATACTTTTAGGGAAGAACTTGTCATTATATTTTAGTCCCTCCAGTTTGATGCCTGCCAGAACCTGTGCAGTATTTCTAATAATGAAAACTAAAAAGAAAAAAAAAAAGTAGGATTTCTTAAAAGCAGAATAAAAAGCTTAGTTTAGATACAGTGGTTTTAAGCAAACAAATAGACTTTTTTTGTTAACTGATTTAACCAGTCACAGCAGCAGATTTGGTAGGTATTTTATAAATAATTTAAACTGGTGAATAAATCCCTCAGTGTTTGTGCCTATCCAAAAGGAGCCTAAAAACTTCAGAAAATGTGAAGCTAAATCTTATTCAATTTATGACTGAAATGGAGTTCCATTCCAATAGCTAGGAAATGTTTTATGTATCTGAATTTCAGTCTTTAAAGTATTTTGTCATAAATTAGCTTGATTTCCAAACAGAATTGTCCAAACAATACAACAAAAAATTAACTATTACCTTTTGAAAAATGTTAGATGGATGCTCCAATAACTGTAAAAAATCATGATTTCTTTATGCAAAATACATTTGCCAGAAATTACCTTCTCTCAGTTACTGTCCCATTTTCAACAAATCATAATTTCCTAGTATGAGAGTTTATATATTGCTAGAACTCCTGTAGCCTTCTTTATGCTACAGTGATATTTGGAAGATAACTACCACTCCCTGCTTCTGTGATCCTGGGTAACTCACAATAATGAACAGCCCTTGCAGAACCATCTTTTATGTATTGTTTCCATGTCTTCCTCCCACCATGTCATGGCCTTGGCTAGTCTGTGCAAATTAAGGAACATTATCACCCATGACTTAGTTCTTATCTGGTAAAAATGGAGCAATTCTAGGTCCTTGATTCCATATTTTTCTGTCTACCTGTGGTCACTTGGGGCCACACCTGTCTCTTTGTGTTTCTGCTTCCCTAGATGGTAGTAGTCTAGTGGTTACTAAATAATATTAATTATGATTATTACTTCAAGGAAAGAAAAACAGAAAAAAAAGTTAAAAAATTTAGCTATTTGAAAAGCAGTTATGGTAGTCACAGATAAACCTTTATCAAAATAAATAGTAGCAGGGGTTCAACTCAGCTGTCATTAGTCTTTTTTATTGAAAAAAAAAATCTTAAGATATCATTTCTTTTTTTGGCTATAAACAGGCTGCCACAGCAAACAGTGCACATTTGTCTAACATTCTAGAGGATAACTTTGTCTATGGTGAAATACATCATTTTGCTCAGCAGCCTTGAGTCAAACGAATGCTTCAGTTGATCCAAAATCTTTTCTTCTCTGGCTCTCTGAACAACATAAGCTAAAAGCAGGAACAAAAAAGACACTCTTCTCCATTTTAAGGGATTTTTTTTATCCTATATAATTGTCAACGATGTTATACCTACATTTAGATACGGTTAATTTCCAGTGTCCTAAAAAGCAGAGTTATAACTAAAGAGCACAAGCAGTGCCAGTGACATTTTTTTCTTTCATGATCTCTGAGCTGCAGTATGAAACACAGATTAATAAAGACAGCAGCTTTCCAGCAAACAGTATTTTTTAGCTTTCTGCCATGTGCAGCATGGCAAGCTGGAACATCAATATGTCTTCAAAATCACTTAAGTGCTTGTCATCAAACTGAGGAGTAATTGCTTCACAGTAAACTTGCACACAATGTATAGGTTCCAGTTCTCTGAAAAACATAATGATCCTAGAGCTTTGAAAGGTGCCAAGCTTGACATCTCAGGAGACTGAAAAACTGTACTTAGCCATAAAACCTAGAGATCACAGAGAGAGCCAGCTCGAGCGTGACTCATATATCCTTCCATCAAGTCACCTCTCCTCCAAATGGCAAGTACCACTTCTAAAGTCGAGGGGTCCTTTTGCCTGCCTCAGACATGCACTCTTTATCCCTGGCTGCAGGAAACTCTGGCAATTAATACCCGTGGTGGTGACAGTGTTCTGGAAAAAAATCTCGATGCCTGGTAAATAATGGCAAATGCTAGGATTTCCTAGCAATGTGTGTTTGTTTGTTTGGTTGGTTGGTTTTAATTACTTTGATAATGCTATTTGATAGATGGGCGATGAAGATAACTTCTCCTGCTTCAACCACTACCAATGTCCACACCTCTCCAGTCAAATTTGGGTTTTTTCTCCAGAATGAGTATATTGGTGTTTTCTTTTTCACAACTGCTTCTTTTCACAGTCCTCTTCTGCCATTTCATAACTTCCAGCTGTTCATTACACTTTCACTGTGGGTCTTCTTTTTCTCCATGTCCAATTCAGATGAAAGAAATAAGATGACTGATAATAAATATGTTTGTATAAGCAACACAAGAAAAGGTATAAAATGACCATTCTGATTCACACCAGTTGGGAATAAGTTGTTGCTTTTGCTCTACACTTCCTTTTTCAGATACAGGCCCAACTTCAGCAATCAAAGACCACTCACTGAAGTGATATGACTGCTTTTACTAATCTAAAATATGGCCATCAATTATATAACCCTTTACTCTTCTCTTTTTTCTTTTTCTTTCTTTTTTTTTTCTTTTTCTGCTCTTTGAATTCACTGAAATGACAAGTTAATTAAAAACAGGAACATGTTTTTTCTGCAAAGGATTGTCAGGAACCCCACACCGCTCCCTGCAAATTTCATGAAATCCAGGGTTTCATTTAAAAATTCTTGGATATGACAAAGGTGGGCTGATGAGAAACTGATCTTTTTTGTACAGCTTCATTGTGTCTTTACCACCTGCATGTAAATAAAATAAAACACCTTTTGTAAATTGATAAGAAATACTTGAAAAGGATTCCACCTCAGGACTGGAACATGACAGGCAATCTTCAGATTCCCCAGTCATGTCTTGTCCTGTATGAGTGATAAATGTAATTACTTCTTTAAGCTTGTCTAGATTTATCAGTATGATACTTGAAATATGTATACAATCTGAACATGATCTTTCAGACAAAAAATTGCCCTCCAACACATTTTAGTAAGTATTTCTAACCTTTAAATAACAGAGTTCCTCTAGATGGTTTATTCTCCCCAGTACTGCAGGAACTGCTTGCACTGAACTTCCAACTGCCTCATCACTGCACCAGACCACTGAGCCCTGAGTGTGACTCATGAAGTATTTCAATCTGCTTTAGGATTAACCTGTTCTTCTTATGGCACAACACCTACTGTATGTTGACTGGAAAAGGTGATTAACTAATATTCAATTTGTTTGTGGACAGACTCCCATTTATAAAACAAACAGGCAAATCACTTCAAACAGAAGGAACACTCAAAGCTAAGTGGTATATTTCTTCAGCCAATACCCAATGACCTTTCAAGATGAAAGGATAATAGTCAACACAGAAAAGGAAGAAAAAAAGCCCTGTGTGCTGTTTGCAAGGTTTAGAGGTCACTTGGCTACAGAGAGAGAAGGATACAATGGAGGCTGCAGAAAACACTGTGGAGACAAACATGGCCGTTCGTTCAGATTTTTTTCTTCTGAGCCTCACCATTCACCACTGGCCTTCTTCATTTAACAAGAGCCTCTGTTCCCCTAACTGAGGATATGTTCTGTTTATTGTGTGGCTGAGGCTCCACTTATGTATCAGCTGTCTATCTGCTCTCCTCTTTGGAGAGCAAGTAATTGGTCAAACCCAAAAGCAAAATGGCATGCTTATCCCATTCAGCTGTCTGGTGATCATATGACAGGGCTGAGAGAATATGATGGGGGCCTCACAAGACAAAGTAAGATATTATTCCCAGTGAAATCCTGTGGCTACATGCACCTCTGTCTACAAGTACAATCAGGGTCTTTGTTCTGCTGTGGATCCTGGGAGTCAGCTTGCTTCTCCCATTGAGAAAACTCAAAGCAATTTCCCACACTTGTAGCAAGGCATCCCTGGGCCATAAAGTTTTTTCTGTCTTCTGAGCACACAACAATGTTTAGACAGAAATAGAAAATTAAAAACAAATTCCCTTTTCATTTTACTGACCTTCAGAAGCTATACTCTTAAAGGTGGACACAGCAAAATGCATTCGCACCAACAGAACCTGAGTCTTGACTACACAGAATTTGCTCTCAGAAAATTTTTTTCCCATGCCCAGTTTTGTTTAAAACTTTCTATACTGCTTCTCTTGAAAGAAATCAGTGTTTGTCAGCAAAAGTGCTGGAGATACCAGTTACCTCCTACACATTTTACCTCCTCACACTTTCACTCTTGCCCGTACACACATCCACCCTCACACAGCCACCAAATTAACTACTCTTCTCCCACATGCAGGCTGAGAGACAACCCTGATAACTGCTGAGGTATCTTAACCTTTTTTAACAGTAGCTGCTGTGCAGATAAATGGTAAACTGGTCACCGCTTTAAAAGGCAGAAGGTCAGCATTCCAAAGTCACCTTGAACACTGTCATCAGAAATTACCTTTTACCCCTAAGCTATTCATCTTCATTAAAAAAATATATATATAGTTGAAAGAGGCAAAAATCTGATGGTTCAGTCTTAACTTTAGTTTCTATACAGGACCAGCGTGTTTCCTTCAATACCTTACTACTCATCTGAAATATTACTTTTTATTGTAACTACTTTTATACTTTTTATTGCACTACTTCTGACAAACTTAGAAATTAATTAAATTTCTATTCCCTGAAAGTTGTCTCTAGATTTGGGCTTTGTTTCGCTATGAAGCTAAAGACTGTAGGTAGAGAAGCAATATTGGGATAATATGAAGGCTAGGTTGCCTATTTAAGAAGAGATTAGAAAAACTCTGTTTGTTTTAGCCTAGTGAAACAAAGGCTGAGAAGAAATAGAAGCTAGTCTATAAATATATCAGCAAGGTAAACATCAGGAGAGAAAAGAACCATTTAAGTGAAATGCCAGTGTTGTCACAGGGACAAATGGATGTGAACAGCTGGAAATAAATTTAGCAAGAAATTAGAAGAAATGTCCCAACTTTTAGAGCAGTCAGGTTCTGGAACAGAGTCTTCCAACAGGAAAAGATAGGACAAAACCCCCCAAATAATAGGTTTGAAGATAGAGGTTATTAATGAATGAGTTTTCTGAAAGGTGAGAAAATGTATTAAAGAATTTCAAAGACTTTCTCCTGCCTTGGATTCTTGGGATTTTTTTAATGGTTTTGTTTATTTTGATTTGCCATAGCTGAAAAACCTGAATGGAATTTCAAAAGCAGGTTAAAGGAATTAGGTGTGGAAAAGAAGTTAATTAGGTCTCTAATTTCTGCCTGGTCTCCTTTGAAAATCGCAGTGTTGAAAAGAATCTCTTTATATACAAGTGAGGATTACATTACCTTGCTTTTGAAAAAAATTCAGTGCTCCTCTGGGGGACTGAAGCTCTCAAACCATTCAGGGAGATACTGACATAGTGACTAAAAGGTGAGTCAAGTGTGTTTGAGTAACCATCCCTCCCCATGATCAGCTCTCAGATGCCCACAGTTATAAATGTCTACCTGCTGTCCAGGGGTCCAGTTATCTGCAGTCCAAGGCCCAGCTCTGTGAAACACAACTAGATGAACTTGGCTTGATTTTACTGTAAAAATTGTTGCTGAGCTGTAGGAGAGTTCCTACGCTGAAGATGAGGATGATAAGAAAAGGAAAGAAAAAACAAAGACAGAAGAGAAAGTTTTGAGACACTACTAGTTACCAGCTCAGGGAATAAAGACAAAAATAGCAATGTGAAACAATATGAAATGCTGAGGGCAAAAAAAAAAATAGAGAACTGAAAGGTAGAACTCGGCAAGAGCCTGGTCGAAGGCTGCCTGGAGGGTGTCTGGGCAGCAGAGACTTGTCAAGCTCCTGCATGCTAATGATTGGGCTAGCAAGACATGAGTCTCAGGTATTAGCCAACATACCTATCTAATAAGCCTATAAACCAACAAATAATTGCTGCATACTTGTAAGCTTTGCATGGGTTGGTGAAAGGCCCAAACCCAAAGGTAATTCAGCAGAGAAAGGGTTACAATATATGAACAGGAATTCAGAATACCGTCTTAGAATTCAGAGGACCAAGACATCCATTGGAAAACTCAGTTTGGTCTTTCTAGACAGGTTAATTTTTTAAAATGTTATCCTCTTGAACAAGCTGGCCCAAATTCTTACCACCCCTAAGGAGCTGACAAGGCCCATGGATAAGATTTAAAGCTTTGTTTCCTCTGTCACCTTGACTGTGGGCTGGAAGGCTTCTGTGGACTGTGGCTGTAGAGAGGACTTAAAAGATTTCTGCTTCCACCATAGGCCACGTCACGGCCTTCCACCATATACCTACATGTCAAAACTTTTTCCTCTCAGCTCAAATTGGCTCCTTACTCCTTAATATCATTTGCATTGATGAGAGGGATGAGCACACTTTTGTCTAACTGGTGTTAGAGCTGCACTGTCAACTTTGCCTTTTTCATGGTAGTACTGTAAAGAAGCATCTGTAATAACTAACAAGATGGTACAACATAGAGAGATTTGCATGGAGACTGTAACTTATGCAGTTGCTAAGAGAAGTAGCTAATAAATATGATTTGAATAGAAATGCTAATGAAATAGAGCTGGATACTTGTTATGTCATTTAACACTACTGCATATACAGCAGTTAATCCTTTTCGGGATTCTCTTTATTGTCACTGAGGTCTATGCCTGTTTTTACTGCAAATCAGATAAATGTTGTCACATGGCAGGAAACAGTGAACAAATGTAGTAGTGTAAGGTTACATTCAGCTGGACACCATCTACCTGAATGATTAATTGAAGGTGTATGCAAAAAGCCACTGAAACTCAGCAGTTCTGTCAAACAGCAAAAAAATCAATAAGAACACCACTGTCTTGGTGTGTTGTACTTTTGTGAGAAACACAAAGACAAATCAAGGATATATTTTCAAACCTGCCAGGAAGTAGCTGCAAGATGAAAGCCTTTTATTTTTTTCACACTGAATTATAGTTTCTATTAATACAATGGTATCTGCAGTAAGGACAGAATCTAATATGCAACACTCTTCCCATGCCTTTCATCATCCCTGAGGTTTTCAGTGTATTCTTGTTCAACCTTTAGTTAAAGATCATCACTACTATGCAATCAATTTTTTCTGGTCTACTGGGTAAATGCTTAAGAAAGATTTAAGTGTAGTTATGACAAAAAGAGGGGCTTTTTGGTGTTTTACCTGTATGTGACATGTGCCCTATGTTTGATTAACTTAGCCTATTGGGATATCCTGATGAAGAAACACTAATTTCTATAGGCAATTGACCACATGCAAGGCCAGCTTGTTTATAGCTCATGTCCAGCCACATGGGGCTGCTTTGCTGGAGTACTAGAGAAGTGGCTTTTGTCTTGAGTCTCTGAACCAAAACCAATTGACACTTCAGGAGACATAAAGACATGTCTAAAGTACCCAGCCACTATGCCCAATATATTTTCAGCAAACAAACAAATCAAGAGACTGAGTGTTTCAAGCCAAGGAGCTCAAACCATATTGGGAAGTACCAAAGATAGCCAGCTTCTAATCCTGAGAGTAAATGTCAGCAGTTTCAGTACTGGCTTAATCAGAGAACGAAGAAAACACTATTTGTGATTTTTTCCCCCCAAATAAAAGTTCCCAGTCCAATATGTTGTGAGATTTGTAAGATCAAATGAATGTTCTCTGAGAAGTCTTGAAAACATTCACAATGCAAGAAGCTTTGCAAGTGCCATATGAACTCATTCTGAGGCCAATGTATTTACCAGAAAGACATAATGGATTTGTTCTTTAATCTCCTCTTTGAAATATTACAGTCATAGAATTAGTGGAAACAGTATGTCTCTTTGCTGACTAGCAGTATATGAATAAGCAAAGCTTACAATCTGAATTTCTGTTCAGCAGTTTTTAATGTTATTCAGAAGTAAATAAGGGTCAAATCCAGAATGATTCACTAGTTCACAGACATAATGAATGCCTGAATAGTTCAAGGAACTCTAATGAACACAGGTTCCAGTGACACCCCTTACTAAGATAATGAGCTCAACATAAAATAAATGATATTGAGAGTAATATGTCAGTCTAAATACCAGAAGACTTTGCATCCATATTCTGAAGCTACATTTGAAATACAGATTTCTACTTCCAAACACAATCAGACATACAGTGTAGCTCCTGGAAACTGAGGAGGACAAAAGCTCTTTGAAGAACACCGTGTGAATGCTTCTGACCTAGGAACAAAGAATAAGTGAGGAGAAAAGAAGCTTCTGCAGTGTCGTGTATTGATTCAAGAAGTAGAAATTAGATGTAAATTGTGCTTACTGTACTTGAAACAGACTATAGCTGCACTGGTCTGTTGCCAGTGTTAACTGACTGGTAATGACTTTTCCAGAAGCCTTGTTGACAAAGGTGGCCACAGGGCAGAATTGCAAACTAACGAGAGGTATACGGTAAGCCCAGTGGCTTCTGTGTATGAAATTCTCAATCTCCTTGGCAGATTGTTGACATTTCAGTATAAGATGGAGTTCACATCACTTCATAGAATTTATCTAATAAGATTAGATAACTTTTCTAAGCTGATATAATCAGTAAAGAGAATATAGTCTTAATTGCAAGTGGAGAGAGATGGAAATCTCCAAGCGGTGATATATCTTATCTTAAAATAATAATTCTTAGGTGGAATAAATTGCTGTCTGGAGATATCCACTTCTCTCCATCATTCATTCCCAGCTAAGGTGATGTTTCTGGGATACGTCTTCCACATCTCATATGTTTAATTACGTGCATAAGGCCTCTAGATGAAGACAACAGATCACTGCATTGCAGTGATGCTGTAACTATATGGCACTGTAGATCTTATAAATCCTGTTTTGCTTTCATTTCTAGGAGAATGCTAAGATGACTCACAGATGAGACTGAAATACTGTGTCACTATTAAATAACTTCAATAACCTTTATGACTATTCAGGAAAATGGATACGGTTTTTGATCCAAGACAAGAAGCTAACAACCTAGTTTAAGGTTTACCCTTCCTTACAAAAAAGCAAGGGGAAAATTAAGGGAAAAAATAATTTGGTATTGCTTTTGGTTATGCAAACTTGCATGTTTGGCTAAATATGAAAATAAGGAAAAAGACATTTTGTTAGTCAAACTCTTCATCAAAGAAGAGCATTGTATTTCTCCTTAAGAAGAACTTTTTTTTTTAATTTCATTGCCTATATTAGCAGAATGTTTGCATACCAATTCAACAGTGATCAGATCACAGAATCCCAGAGTTGCTGAGCTTGAAATATGCCATCAGGTATTTTTACACACTGATAAGATGCTTCTGAGCCTTTTCTAATGCAGGCTGAACAGTCCCAGCTCTCTCAGCCTCTTCTTGGATGACGTATGCTCCAAGCCCTTGATAATCTTTGTGGATCATCAGTGGACTTGATCCAGTATTTCCAGCTTGCTCTGATACTGGAAAGCCTAGAATTAGACTCAGCACTCCAGGTGTGTCTCACTAGGGCTGAGCAGAGGGGAAGGATCATCTTTCTTGACCTGCTTTACTCTGACAATGCCAATTTTTCATATAGATATGAATATATATATATTTTTTGCAGGAAATTATTGGGTTTGACAAATATGGTATTTTAAATAGTGTGAGAAAAAGGATGTTCTGAAAGGTACTATTTGGAAATTTTAAAAATGTTCATAATTAAACTGAAAATTATTTTTCATGTATAAACTTTATTTATAATAAAAAATAACAAATAAAAAGAGAAAATTTGAAATAAAATGTATTGATTTACCTGTCCTGGTTTTGGCTGGGATAGAGTTAATTTTCTTCATAGTAGCTAGCATAGTGCTGTGTTTTGGATTTAGTACCAGTAGAATGTTGATAACACACTGATGTTTTTAGTTGTTGCCAAGTAGTGCTCAGACTACTCAAGGACTTTTTGAGCTTCTCCTGCTTGCCCAGGTGCATAACAAGCTGGGAGGGAGCACAGCTAGGACAGCTAACCCAAGCTGACCAAAG
>NW_009260493.1:4791184-4817100 GCF_000687185.1 Egretta garzetta
ACTCCCCCCCCCCCCCGGGAGGGGGGGGGGGGGGGGGAGTGAGCGAGCGGCTGCGTGGTGCTGAGTTGCCAGCCGGGTTAAACCACGACATTTACCTTACCAGGATATTTTGAATATTTTCATTTTTTTCTCTTTATTCAATACATGAAACTTATTTGGAATTCTGTAAATTATAACAAGATAAAAAAGGTATTTTCCTGACAGAATCTATGAAGTATTGTTAGTAAACAATCTCTATCAGCTTTAATTATATAATATAAACCAGCTGGCTACTCAGAAACTATACATTGTGTACCTACAGGTCATCAGGGCAAATGAGAATGCCAATACCAGTAGGAACCATATCCAGCGACCTCTTCTAGTCTCACAAAGCCACAAAAGCTCAGGATTTTTCTGTAGCTAAAGGCAATGAAATAAGTATAGTTATTTTGAACTTAGCTTTCCACCCAGATTCATGTATGATAAAGCTCTTTGAGTCAGTACTGTTTGCTGGAGATTGTTTATTGACATAATGCAGAAGGCTGCTCTGTCTGCTGTTAAAAGGTTATCATGAAAAAAACCCAAGAAATACCGATTCTTCACCACTACAGAAAGAAGAAAAATAAAAAGCAAAATATTACATCTCTTAGTCCATACTGTAAGGAAAACACCTGCTGCATTCACACAAGAATCTGGTTTTCAGAGAATGATCATTACAAATAGACTGTCAGTTCGGTACTTCTTGTTTCACCACAAACCATTCAAGTTTTACAAAATGGTGCATAAGTTCAGACACTGCTGATTAATTTTTTTTTTTTTTAATAAGTCCTACTTTTACAAGAGGTTCTTTTCTTCAGTAAGTGAAATTTCTGATCTACAATAAAAATACTGAAATGACAATAAAAATATTGTTACACAGTTCTGGCATTGTGGTATAATAAAGGGAGAAGAATTTTCCATTTAATAGATCCACCGTATTGCCTAGCATTGGATAACAATTGAGCTGATTTACTCCTTTAGAGAGACTGTTCATTAGTTCTGAAGTCAACCCATTCAAAACGTTGTCAGCAATATGATTTTATGGAACTTGTACTGCATGCTAGTATTCTCTGAGGTGGTCTGTATTGAAGACAATCATCATCTATTCACAAAAATTTCACAATGATTTCCCTCTTTGCTCGTTCCTTTTGTAGTTTATCAAAACTGCTTTTACTATGACATACTTTGGGGTTGTCACGTCTTTCACAACAAACCTGTCATTTCTTATACACTCCTAGAGAGTTTACTGCAATGACTGAACAGATGCTTACATTTTAAAGGATACTTTTTTCAACTTTCTTTCAACTTTTTGGACTTTAATAAAAGCACATTTATAAACATTTCTCACATTAACTGAATTCAGTGAGAGTTTTTTTCTTACTAAAGTAGAATATGAGGTAATCGTTGATGAAAACGCCAGTGACCTCACAAATGGGAAGGATTTGAGGTTTTGTACAAGCAATCCTGTATTGAAAACAGAAGTCTTTCTGAAGGTCTGTTGTAGTCCTAGGAGTAAGACACATTTATTTTTCTTGTTATTACACTTCCAACTGCCAGCTCATTTCTCAAATAAGAAGACTTAATAGATGTCTGTGTTGGGGATTTAAAATTCATTGTAAGATTTATGAATCTCACTTACAGGGTGAATAATGGTCATAAAAGCCAAAATGACAGACACCCCCTGCCCCCATTCAGGGAATAAGCAAAATATGTCAGAGAGCAAATGTTAACTTCCTTTTAACTGTAATACCACAGAAAAGTTTGAGATGTTAGTACAATACATATATATCATGTTGTTTAAAGTTTGCCTATGCAGTTGAAATTACAGTTTATGTTTGGCTTTTTTTTTTTTTTTTAGTCTGACTGACATTGTAAATCCATGGATTTCTTTCATTTTTTTGGTTATGGACTCTACATGCTACAGCAACGTTTTGTTCAGTGCACTATTTTCCATGTTGTTCTTCAGCATAGGAAAATAACATAAGTAGTAGTGGAGTTCTTTTTTGTACATAGAATGAGCATTAGATTTGGGGAAGGAAGAAAGTCTCTTATAATTTATTTCAACATGATTAAATGAGTACAGAAATTCATTTAAACAGCACTCAAGGAGATGTGAAAATTTTCACTCCCTCAAGAAGAGGAGAATTTTCTTCATATGACTGGCTCTCCAAATGACTGAGATTGCTACTGAAGTGTGTGTTATTGTGAGGTAGGATGCAAACAATGAAAAAGGAAATAAAAGATGGAGCCATCAGCTCTGACCTCATTGGAAAAAACCTGCTAAGTGAAAAACACACTCCATGCCTCTGGCCACTGAATTCTGTTTTAAATGAAGGCAAACATACTGTGCAGCATGCATATTTTCTTTCTTTTAAATTGAAATCTGTACACCGCATGCAAATGCATTTCCTATGTTGGAATAGGTAAGGCTTTCTTTCCCCAAATTACTTTGATTTTATGGGTATTTGAGGAAGGAGTGGAGAGGGTTCCTTAGGGGGGCAGCAGGGCACAGACCTGCTGGCTGGGACCTCATCCACCCCCAGCCAGGGAGCAGGACAGGCTGGGGGAGCAGTTAAGAAAGCCCTATATCTTGCATACCATAGTCAAAGAACCATCTTTACTTGAAGAGCACTTGAATTGAATGACACTGAAGAATACCTTACACAAAGATTTGAACATAGATTCTCTCCTTGTGAACTTAGTTGCTAACTAAGGGGATTATACAGTAAATAATAGCTCTTGCCTTTTGTCAAGTAGATAATAGCATATTTAAAATAGAATATATAAATTAACAACAGGAATTAGTATGTATACTACAGGCGAAGGAAAGACAAAAGTGAAATGAAAAATATAGAACACTGTTTCTTATAAGGCTCTGTATGTATAAAAATCGGATTGATATTTACTTAAAAGGTGACTCTGTATAGAACGTATGGATAAGAAACTGCCAGTAACTTACTTTTAATAATGGACTTTAATTCCAATCATAGCCAGTAGTTAGTCTTAATTCAGGATTGTTGTTTTACCTCCAGGACCCAAAGATACCTCTGTTGAAAGGTAACATGCTGGTAAAAACCCTATTCTCTGTCCTCTTTTTCCACCCAAGTTCTGTCTTTGACCATGATCATCATATAGGACCCATCATCATTAGCAGTCAACTGTCATTGGGGCAGCCAGCTTTTCCATAGGAAAGTTTGGGAGAGCAACAGAGAAGAAAAAGTGACTGACAGCAGCTGGACAAGATACAGAGGAGAAAGAGTAAGGGCAGTTGCACTGATAAAACATTCTTCTAATGAGATATAAGCCCTGTAGCAACTCAGCTCCCAGGGCACTTAAGATGGAACTTTTTTATTCATTTATTTAGATTCCCAAGAGGAGCAGAGAGAACCATGTGTGTTCTAAAATAGTGGGTAAAGACTGGACTAGCCAAACCATCGGAATAAGACTGGTGAAGGCAAGGAAGATTGCTTTCACATTTGCTAACTGGTACTTTGTGAGCAGGTGATCATTTCCAAGTAGTTGATGTACGAGGCTAACTTTTTGCTGTACTCTTAAACCTGAGGAGAGACAGCAAGCTAAGTGGAACAGGGCTTTCTACAGTTAACACAGCAGACCTTTGTCAACAAAAATCCCAAATCAGGCTGCCTAATTAGCAAGAACTCGACCCTACTCCAGCCTATGAGGGCAGAGTGAGGCTCTGCATTCTCACCAAACTGTGGATGAGACTCAGTTCCTGAAGTAGTGGCTCCCAGGAGGTCATGTAAAGCAAAAAGACTGTCAGCAGTCCACTTGGTTATTCCTCTCATCTAGGCTTGTCACTTCCACAACGTCTCAACTAGCTCCCTTTTCATGCAAAGAACTTCTAAGACATCAAGTTCCCAACTTAGCTGGAAATTCTCTTGAAGTACTTTGTATTTATAGTACTAAGCAAAAAAACCTGAACCCTAATCCCAATGTTTTAGGCTGTAATTATACGTTAAACTCAATAAAAATAACTCCTGAAGTGTCTTCTTTATGAGAATGCAATACAGGGACTGTGCCACTGTACAAATCACCTCTGAACTGGTGCAGAGATCTTTGACCAGCACCAGATGTCAGAGGGATGCCTGATTCATTGTTCCTTTTTACAAGGTTTAACTTTTGAATTGGTAATTCCCTGGGAGGACTATGCCTTTTTCCACTTTTAGTGAAGTTAAAAATAGGGCTGTTAATGTGAATTTCTTCTTTGAAAGAAGAGGAAGAAATATGGAAAATACTATTAGAAGCTTAAGGTTTAAGTTACAGGCTAAGACACCTGCTTAACATTTACTGCATGGCATTTTATATCACATTAGCTGTATACAGGAGGCTTAGAGTACACATAAGTTTAACATCCTGTGGGAATGGAATCACAGCAATTTTTCTTCAAGAGTGTATCTATTACTTATACTATTATTTACACTTTAAGTAAAAATATTTTTTAAAATTATGCTGCCCTTATTCTTATCCACACAGTCTCACATCTGACATATGTATTTTTCCTTGTCTGGTTATCTTTGTTTTACATGCAATATTCATCATTATTTTAGAGTGGAATTTTCCATGAATGGCTTTAACCCACACTTCCCCAAATACATCCTCATTTGACATGGAGGAAAATATTTTAAAACAGCTACCAGCAGGATAGTATTCTGTTTTATTATAAAGACTAACACATTGTCATTAAAAGTTGAACAGAATATAGCTTTTCCATTCTATGAATGTTCTCAGAATAAGAAAAAAAAGTCTCACACACACTCTCAATAAATCCCAAAGTCTTGCCCTCATCAGCAACAAAATTGTCCATCGCTCAAAAGCACAGTGATCTGTGAGAGTTAAATTCAGTACGGATCCTGTTATAATAATTACGTAGTTACACATACAACAAGTTCCAATGGAAAATATTCAGAAAGGTTTACTTCTCTACAGCCAAGTCAGGATCACACAATTGGTACTACAATTTAGATTTCCAGACAGAATCAGAGACTTGAATTTAGCCTTTCTATATACTATACAAGCACACAGACCCCTAGGCTTTTAACAGTTCTGCGATGAGTGAGTATTTCAGTTTAGTGGGAAATTTAATTCATGCTGAAGTTAGTCTATGTCCTTCAAGTTTTCAGTTTAAGTAGAATTTTAGACAGTAAAATAAAATATAGCTCTAGCTGTCATAAAATTTTCTATATGACAATTTGTAAGTGTACATGTACCAAAGATGTCAGAAAATATTAAAAATACATAAACATACAGACTTCTGAATCTGACTTACCACAAACAGGAAATATCCACAGTTTTCCTCCAAGACATTTCAAATTAGTGTTCCAAATTCAACCAGCTGAAGAAGGGTAGTTTGCATAAACTTATCCAAACAATTTATTGAACCAGAAATCTGGGCTTTCTATTTTTACTTTTTATTTCCTAGAAGCAAAGCCTATTTTAGGATTAAAGAGGAAAAAGGAAACAAAGTTTACATTGAAAACATATACACATTCAAATAAATTGAAGTATTTACAAACAATCTTGATACAGTAAAAGACTCCACAATTTCTAGTAGGCTTAATTAATAAGGCCATCACAACAAAGAGTCAATTTACGCCCTCAAGCATTGCATAATGCTCCCAAGTCACTTAATCAGAGCCATAAAAAGCTTATGGAGAAGATCAGACAATTTTAATGATCTTCTTCATTGCCTCTGAAAAGCTGATCTAAGACAGACAGATATCTGTATAGATCAAATGATACCACCAGTTTCCAAATTTACTCTCTTCTGGTGACTGTGACCCTGAAATGGTTCTTCACATGGCACTAAAAATATTGAGTTTTAAAGCATAAATTCATTTGTGATTTCATACCTAGTTGAAGCTCAATTCCACTTTAGAAAGTAAGAGTACAAAAAGGTAGCATGGGTTCCTCAATAAATGAATTCCATATCTGCATTCAGAATAATGGTCATAACTTTTTATGCTAGTCACAAGTATATACTCAATTACTTTTTAATCTTGTTTACACTTTAAAAAGAATATAACTGAGAGCAATAGAGCGTTTTAATCCATTTTGTTTTCTTTCTTGTGTACTGTTTAGGAAATTGAGCTGAATTATAGAACAAAGCAACTAATGATTAAATACCTCCACTTTGGGTGACTAACTTGAAACATCTCTTAAAGCCCTGATTTTCAAAGTAACAAACCCAGCATTTTTATCAAATACGAGTGCCTTCAAGAAAAGGTTGTTGATAACCCAAATATTGAGATGCTGAATAATTCCTAATCATAGGGGTTTATTTTCCTTTCTTGTAGAAGAGAACCTGTTTGCTAGATTTTGGCAGATTCTAACTGCATAAGTATATATAAAACAATGAGGACTAGATGATCTCCGGAGGTCCCTTCCAACCCTTGCCATTCTGTGAAAAGGTGACCTGAGATCAAGATCTGGAGTGGCAGTTTTGAAGACATAAATGAGGATCTAATTTACCAGTATGGATGTTAAATGAACTCACGAAGAAATTGAGCTTGGTGAGCCACTTGTGATAAATGATCCATATGACTGTATACTGAGAAAGAGATCAGTTCATGCACTGAAGTGCTGTTGATTGAAATAAGAAGAAAAAGCATGAGAAAGAGAGACCAGTCCAGATAACAGCATATTAAAGGTCATACAGGATGTTTATGACAGAGCTGGGAAGTAAATCACTTATCTTCGCTCTTTAGAAGAGAAGGTATCTATCCAGTCTCCCAGGCCAGGAGTATGTACCAGCACAGTGATATCAGGAGGCTTGGTCTACTTTCTTGGGTGACCTCCTTCTAGCCAGGGTAACCACTACCCTGCCCCATTCACCCTGACAATTAAAGCAGGTTTGACTCTTCTGGTATTGTCAGAACAGGGTGGGGTTTTATCCTGATTAGGCTGTGGTGATCAAGCTTGAGGCTGCCCACAGGTGGCCTTACAGAAGTGGTCACAATTTTAAGTACCTCGTTACCCCTCCTCCTGTTTCTTGACCCAGCTCTTTGTTGTCTTTTCTTTGCCCCAGTCTCCTCCTAAAGAAACAGTACTTTTTTTGCACTTTTGCTGCATCCATATCCAAGTTTGGTATTTCTGATATCATTACCTAGGTAATCTCAGCCTTATATGGTACAACAGATTTTGTTACATGGCTGCTGTCGGCCTCACAAGACTCTACTCCCCCAAAGTGCCTCTTCAGGTACTTCTGATGTCTCACCTTTTCTCATTTGTTATCTGTCCTGTCCACCAGTTCCACATCACATCCACATCCCTCTCAGTTAGCTTTACTGTGGGCTAGGGCCTCGCTGGGGACCCAGTCATGCACCAGCAGCTGTAACACCAGCCACCTGCTCTCAGTGTTCCTCTTCCCTTTATTCCTACACATGATAATGGAAGGAAAAGAAGGGAGCTCAGCACAAATCTGAGTCCATCCTGATCCTCTCTGTCAGGTGATTATACCTAGTCTAACTTCACAGAAATGTAGCAAGCACATTAATTTTAATCTTACGTTTCCTTTTCAGAGTACATCTCTATTGCTGAGGCCAACATTTTCCTATAGAATTAATCTTTTGGATGTCATTGCTATCAAATTGCAGTCAGGCAGAAGTATCCAAAAGGGAGTAAAACTTCAGACAAACCATTTAAGCCAGTTGTTTCTCAGGATCCTACGATACAGAAGTTTTTAATTACCCCACGGGGTTGATCGTCATATTCTTACTATAGGATATGGAAGAGAGAGAAAAAAAGCAGTAAAATAGCAGAAACAGCTTCCAAAGCATTTAATTACAATGGAGGAAAGAGTAAGCAACATAAAACAACGGAAGGAGATGTTTATTTTTCAAAGCAAGAGGTGTATAGGAAAAATAAGAAAGAGGTAGCAGAAAGAAAAAAAAAGAGATAAATATCATAAGATGGATAGTATTGCTGAGATTCATTGCTCAGAAGCAGGATGTCTGGCCTTGCCAACCCAGAGAGTCCATTTTACTTCTAAGTGACATGAAGTGGTAGAAGGAGTAAAAGGTAACTGAAATCCAAGATGTGTGATAAACAGAAGATTTCAACACCATTTTGTCCTCCACTGTATTAGAAGAGTTATTTTTTGAGAAAATTGTCATAGGGCAGCAATTATGAACTGACCTTACATTTCTCCAATAGGAAGAAAAGAGGATGAATGGATGGATAGACAGATGGAAGGGAGGAAGAAAGATAGCAAAATTTTTACTAATATTGTCAGCTGGAAAGAAAATTTAGTATCTTTCAAAATTATGCTTCCTTGGGTCTGCCAGATAAACCCAGGATTTATCTGGTTTTGCAGGCTTGCAGACTTAGATCAAGGAGAGAAATTATATAAATCTATAATTTTTTCTGCCCACGATGCTATGCTATTTGTATGTGCAAAACAGGGAGATAATTTTTGCCATTAATAATGCATTTACATATGCATTTACGAACTTAAAGGACTATGTAGGTGCTGGACACAGCAATCATAGAGCTGAAGCTTTTGTATATGACACAATCTCATTGGAATAACGTTACAAAACAAATTCAATGCGCAGTAGGTTCAACATCATAGCACAAATCTTCAATACTCTTAGGCTTTACAACAGCACCTAGGTATTATGGTGATTGGCATTCTGTGTGTCCAAAACAGATTAAATACTCTGTTCAATATGTCAAGTCAGTTTGCAATGCAAAGCAGATGAATATTTGCTTTGGCGCCTGCAACCAATATTTAAAATAGAAACTGGGAAGCTGATGCAGAGAAATAACATTTTAACATTCAATTTCGTTTTACTGCTTTGTCCCTATTTAAGCCTTCATTTCAGCAGTAATGAATGCACATAGTTGGGTTTTTTTTAGTATCTCCTTTCTTTAGCATAGAATTAAAATGTGCTCCTGTTGGAGCAGAACAAATATAAATTAAAAAATTAGGAAACAAAGAGTTCTTTTGCATCTCACATCTCTAAATCCATAACACCTTATTAGAAGCCTCATTTACTGTAATAAAAGGCATTCTGTAGAATTTAGATCTTCCAATATTAGAAATCACAAGGATCTTGAAAAAAGTCAGTATTATAATACTGTATATAATGGCTATAGGCTAAATCACAGAATTTTTGGCAAGATTCTTAAAGCAAATCGATGGACAAATGTTTTACAGATTCATTCTCAAATAACTTCAAATTGACAGCTACTGTTCTTCAGTGTTTTGAATCCAACTTTAACATATGCAAAAGTTGTTGAGTCACACAAATGAGCATTTGTGTGACTCTAGTCCTCAAGGTGGCACATTTTTACTCTTATGTGTTCTCTGGCTTGATCAGATCCCAATTCTGTTCCTATTAAATTCCAGAGTAAAAACCCCTCCTCTTGACCTCAGTGGATTTCAGTTTTCTACCATGAAATGTAGGTCAGAAATTGTCTGTGAAACACCTGCAAATACATTAGTTGCAGTTCCTTCCAGTCATGTTGCGTTGATTGTAAGATGCAAACCTAAGCAGGTTTTTCTCATGTGGTCTTAGGAATGCCAGCATTAACTTCAATATTCACTCCACCAATATGTCTTGATCGGCATTTTCTGTGTCTTATAGCTAAAGTGAATCACATACAATTGTCTGTGTAACAGATTTTCTCCAAATGATTTTGAAGTCCTCTGAAGAAGCAAAGTGCTTTTTTGGGTGAAAGTTTTATCTTTTATTTTTACAGAGTTTTCTTTTTTTTTCCCCCTTAGACTGTAAAAGCTAGTTTAAAAGCTGCCCCGATTTTACCTTCTACTGCTGTACTTTATTATTCAATACAGACTTATAAGATCCCTTGCAATGTTGTTCAAGTATCTCTTGGCTTCTTTAGGAAAGATGTTTTACATAGGTGAACTCAGACAACTACCAATAAGCTTTAAAAAACCTACAGTGGAATGGGAACTTCAGGCTTCTAGGTCTAGTCCAAAACTTCAGAAATTAAGTCAATTTAAAGAAGCACTAAATTAAAAGCAATCAGTGGAAGGCAACAGGTTAGAACTACTGTGGTACATGCAGGTAGTATTGGCATCACATGGTAACAACCGAACAAGAAATAACAGACTGCAGAGGATGGAGGGAAGGCCTTGATATGTAAGGAAGAGGAATATGTGAAAGATTAACAAAGCTAATGACATTTGCAGATACGTAGAATAGAACCGAGTAATTAGCATGAAATGGAAGGGTCTAAGTCCATGGCTGGTTAAACTGACCATGCCATTATTACCACTTCATGCTTTGCACAAAAAAGAATTTGTAATTTCTGTATTACATTCACTGCTGATGCAGCCAAAGTGATGTTGTACTAAAAAGTAAGGTGCTATGCCAAACTATGAATTCATATCATTGTGTAACTAGGATGTAACAGCATGAACCGTGGAACACTTATGACTGAAAATTAGGAGTTTTCCAGAGAAGCTCTGGGAGTACAATGCACATCTTTCACTAAATGTTAATGGGATTTGGATACCTAACTGCATTAGTGACCTTTGAAAATCCCTATCAAAGTGACTGAATTGCAAACAAAAAATACGGAATTTCGCATTAATCTCCACTATTGTGCTAGTAGACTGGAGGTTAGCCAGTATTGTAGCCATCTTTAAATGATGTGTTAGGGCTGAGCCTGAAAATTATAGACCAGTGAACATGACTTTAGTATTAGGTAAATTAGCTGAAAACACATTTAAAGAGACTTATAAAACACACAAATGAGCATAATACAATAGGAATCAGCAGAGCTTCTGTAAAAGGAAATTGTACTGCTTAAGCCTCATTTTGTTCAAAAGGATTGAAACAATAATAGATAAAGAATTGTTAAATGTGATTGAGTTGGACTTCTGAAAGGCCCTCTGGAAAAAGTCTGGCCCAAAGATGGTAGCAGGAGGAGCAGGCAGTTTTTGGGAAAAGTGTAATGTTTAAGTGTGCTGACATGAAAGCATGAATTTGAAAGACATAGTGGCCATTAAAAGTAAATATTTTCAAATATAACAGAATTGATAGAAATCAGTATTAGAAACACTATTACACTATTATCTGTGGAGGTGATGGGTCCCTATCTTGGCATTTATGGTTGGGTTTGGTCAACCAGCTTTAAAATTGCATAGAAAAGGTCTGAAAACAGAGAAAAATGCAAACAAAATTACAGGCCTCATGATTGTCACTATTTTCATCATGCTATAAGATAAATTTTAAAAGACAACGACTCTAAAACTGCCAAAAAATAAATCATTGTCAGTGGCAAAAGAGTAATCACACTGTATTTTTATCTGGTTTTGCCAATTTCTATACTAGCAAATTGCTTGAGACTCTGCTGTCGTTGAGGCCAGTAGCTGCCAAGCACCTATGTCCTTCCTATTAAACTTTCACAAACTCCAAAAAAGAAAAGCATCTAATTTTTCGATTGACTATTCACTGCTAAATCTCAAACCATGTCTGATAATTATTTCAGAGTTCTATTTGTTACAGTCCAAAAAACATGTCATGGACTTTTCTAACAATTCCATAGTGCAAATACCCAAGTTCCAGTGCCCAGGAACATTTAACATTTCTTAGTTGACTAGTATAGAAGTAGCCATTATGTATGACTGAGGTCCAGGTTCATTATTAGAAAAAATAAATTTAAAAAACAAACCCCCAAAACCCCCAAATCCACCAGAATTTGCTGGATTTGCTACTTCTATGTGTCATTATTGATCATTCAAGCAAACATCAGATGGTTACAAAGTCACTACCAAGTCAGAACAAAATGCCAAGCTTGCATTCTCCTAGAACTGGTGTAAATGAATAAAAAATATCTTCATCCAGGACAAAGCAAGATTTACACTTACAGAAAAATTTCATCTACCACTATGCCAGTCAGAATACAATTATAAGGCCATCAGCCACCTCTCATCAGATAACATGTATTCACATGATTCATTACATCTATTTAGAAACAAGTTTGTCTGTTCTGAGTGATATAAGCCCCAAATTGTTTATACAAGGATTGCAGCTGCTTCCAACCATGCTGACTCAGAAACAGTGCAGTCATTTGAAGACTCAGTTTATCTCAGCCTAAATCTGAGGCCAGGCTGGCTCCTGTGAAGTACAATGTAGGCATGCATTTGGAAAGCTGAAATAGCTGAAATCTATGAATTTTGTTAGTTTGTAATGAGGCACAGTTCTGACCCAGAAATGCCAGTCAAGACAGACCATAACTGTTTTCCTGTGTAGAGAGAGCATAATCTATATGAATCTTGAGTACCACCCACGTCTGCATCTAAGGGTCTACAGACAGTTTAAGCTCTAGGAAGGCCCATTATGCAGGTCTAAATTTCAGTCCCTGGAAGAGCCATAGAGACTTAATTCAGTTGCCTAAAGGTTTCTTTCCAGAGGCTTTAGTATGACTAAGACATTTAGCAAGGGGAGCAGATATGACACTGAAGTGAGCAGAGACCTGCATTTTTCTGAACGAAGTAGGGTACTCTAATTAAATTTTATCTGGCACTAGATGGAATAAACAACAAAGCCGTGTCTGCACATTTGAACTGAGCCCTAGAAATCAGTATAAGCAGCAGCAGGACTGTGACCACAATCACTTTCAGCACACTTTCTCAGAAGACTAAGTACACTTCCACAAATGATATAAAAGGCTTTTGTGAATTGGACCCTCCCTTTTCAAAGCTAAGCACTTTTTTCCGTTTACAAATCCCATTCATTTATTGACAAGAGAAAAAGACACACATGCTCTTACATAATTTAGCATCTTCATTTGCTTGAGTGAATTATTTAAAAAACAAATTTAATTTCACATTTTATTTTGCCCCAAAATAAATTTTGAGCACAGTATATCATACAAAGCTAAGTTCCTTCTGTCAGTGAAAAAACACATCATCATATTAAATGCCAAAATCTTTCAAAGCACATCTTTCTTCTAACAGAATAACTTTTAATTAATTCAGACAGAATGATACATCACCTTACAGATGTAAAATATCCCATCTGTCAGCCTCTTTTTTTTCTGCTCCTAATGTTGAAACTTATGAGGTCAGGAACCCCCGCATTGTTGGCTGACAAATTGCTTAAGTTTCAGCAGAGCAGTTTCTGTGAAGGTGTTATTCTACCCTTGTACTTCATATTCCACATCTGAATTTCCTATGCAGTAAACTTTTTACTGTTCTTCTCTACAAATTTCTGACTTTCAGTGCATCTGAAGAGTACATCTTGTAATTAATCCAGAAAAAGGGCACTTTGTTTTTAAATTATGTGTCAACAGACTCTGCAGTCCTGCAGACTTTCTGTTTTGCATTTACACAAAATACTTCCACTTGCTTTCATGAGAAAATCTTCAGCTCCCTACTCCTTTTGTGCTGAGAAACTTGTAATTTCTCTTCACCTTGTGCCAACAGGAACATGTGGAGATAGTATTTTATGAAATTAAATAGTATTAACATCCTTATTAATCTATCACTTATCATTAAACACAGACATTCAGACATTCACATACCTTTCCAACAAACTCTCTTATTGCACACAGCAGACTTCCATGACTTGTACTCACGATGTTCATTTGCATGCTTTTATTAGAAAGTCCTTCTCTGACTACTGTGGGCCATATAGTATGTATAGTGTTCAGGTAAGCTGGACTGGGAGAGGAAGTTTATCCATGCTAACTTCTAGTCAGTAATCTCTGTAGTGTTTGTAAGGAAAACAGAGACCCTTGTTCAGTCTTTAACTTAATTTCAAAAATCCAGAAATTACCTTACAAAAAAGAAACTGAATTTTGAGAGTTGTTGATTCTGTTGAGCTATAAGAGCTTATCTGTGTTAAACGCTTGACAGCCCACTGTTACTCATTCTTGCTCAGGTACATAGCAGTTAGAGGTAAACAAGGGATCCTTTTCCAAGTAAGTCTATATTTTTTCAGCACTAGCTTAGTATTTTGTCTAGTAGGTTTAAAAAACATGACTTATGCCATTCCTATTGGCCAATTCCATTGTTCGTTATCCTTCACAGCTTCTTAACTGGGAAATTTTCCCCAAACTTTCATTTTTTCCATCTTTGTTGTTTTCTACAGCTTTCCTAAATAGTAGGTTTTGTTCTTGGAAGTTGGAGGACAGATGAAATTACTGCAAGTTACAGCACTAGTGAAAACAGGTAAGATTCAGCTAACCTAAGACATCTGTTCACTCATTAGGTTCCCTTTATGTTCAGTGAAGAGATGCTGTCGGCATGTGTGGTTGATTGGATGATCTGTTTTAGATATACACGTTGGTGAGAGACATTACTGTAGTGAACCCTTAAATATATTGGCTACATCTCCATGGAAGACATGGAAGACAAGCTGAAATAAAAATCTGCCTTTAGTCAGATGAATCCTATGAAAGTGTATGCCCTGTGCTACATCAGCATATTTTTCATAGTTTAGAGCAGTATCAATATATGAACAGAGGTAATGCAGGGAAGTGACATAGGTGGAATATCAGCAGATATCAGGTGTACCCTTACAACATTCCAAATACAGTTTTGCATGTGGCATATTGTACTGAGTTTATAATCCTTTATGAAATACATACTTTGTGCTTCTTAAAAATTCTGTGGGCTTTTTCACAGGGGGAGGTACATTATTCTTAATACCCTCTCTATATAAAGGAATTATACCTTACATTTTTCTCCTGGAGCACTGAAAGTCCTGTGAGGGAAGTTACTTCCTTTCCTTTATTAGAAAATTCTAGGAAAAAGAAAGTAAAAAATAAATACACCTTCCACTAAATTTCTAAACTTTTACTTAATCTGTCCATCCAAAACAAATGTCATTCATGGAGATAATCTAGCATAAATTTCATGCTATTGCTCTACTGGTATTGTTTCTCTTCTAGGCAGTTATCATCATTTGAAAGTTGCCCTGGAATTTGCTTCTCTAAATGGAAAAGAAAGTACGCATTCTGGAGAAAACATCAAAAAGCCACCTCACTACCTGATTAACTTCTAGCAGAGGCCATAACCATCTTCTCAGAATGAAAAAGTAAATTATTTTAGTCCATAATGTCAAATAATTGGAAACAAAATATGCTCAGAACCTTCTGTTTGCATTTTGTCTGACATTTTGGGAATTAAAGGCATCCCTAAAGCTTCATCAAAATGGATATATACAAGCTTAATGATTGCTAAAAAGATGATACTCAGGCACTGGAAAAATAGAAAAGATTTATATGTGGTAAGAATTTTTGGCAGACCTTGTAAGAACAGCCTCATATGAAAAAGGTTACTTTGTGGCTGGAAGAGAAACTAAATGATTTTTAAACAGTGTGGGAAGAGTCTACAGAGTGTCTACATAGTTGCTTTGCAATGGTGACAATATAAGGCATACTAGTACAAAATCAACATTATCTACATTAATAAACATACAAAAGAACAAGGAAAATGATATTTTTTTGTCTTCCATAGGTTTAATTTTAACAGCAACTGTTAGTGTGCTATTGCTCAAGAGAACCCTCGTACTCAAGTAGATACTTAAAAAGGAAATACGTTGTTTGAGGAGGGCTCAGGTGATATGTTTTATCTCATGTATGAATAGAACTTCAGAGAGCAGTGAAAAAATATTCTTCAGCAGCAGCATAAAAAGGTGTCTGTTTAGTTTGCCAATACATCTAACTAGAGGACAAAACCTATATTATGTGGAAAATACAACATGTGGCATTTCCTAGAAAGCAATCTACCAACTTGGAGAATACATCTGCATGAAATAGAAACTTACTTTACTTCAGTTTGGAATTGAAATTTTTTGAACATAATCTGTTCAAGTTTATGGCTGCCATATGGCTTTCCTGTGATAAATTTCTAGAGTGTGTAAGTAAATAAGAATTCACAAAACAAATCATACAAACTATATCATGCAATTCCTAACAAAATATTTAAGATCTAAGCTACTGTTGGCAGATCAATGGTCAAGCATATTTAATTTTTCAAACTAGCGGAGGATGTTTATATGGATCATCTTGAGAGTTAATCAATTTACAATAAGTTTAGTATGCAGCCTTCCTAGCATTAGAATGAGGTACTCTGTGAGAAATACTTTTTCACTTCTACTTAGTACTTCTCTTTTTTACAAATAGGATGCTTTAAAAACTAGATATGGAATATATTTTTTTTCACCAAGAGGCTAAGGGATTAAGGGGGTCCAAATCTTTTAAGGGGAGAAAGAGGAAAAATGTGCTATCTACCTTTTGTCAGCTCTTTTGGAAACCCCTTCTTTGGTG
Organism: Egretta garzetta; assembly: GCF_000687185.1. Lineage (NCBI taxonomy): Eukaryota > Metazoa > Chordata > Aves > Pelecaniformes > Ardeidae > Egretta > Egretta garzetta. Next base: position 4,807,472 of record NW_009260493.1, read on the forward strand.
ACCCAAGCAAAGATTTAAAATTATTTGTCTTTCCCAACTTCCTCTAGTTCCTTTGCTGTGAAAGACATTTGGAGAAAAGCGAGTTTGAGACCAGAGCTGGCATGGAGTCGGAATGAGGAAACATGGGCATTTCTTAAAAGGATCACCCAGGAATACAAGCACGGGCATGACCAGAAGTTAATCACAGCAGTCTTTAGGTGTTTTGATAAATAACAAATAATCAGACAGATCCTGTGCTAGTGTCATTTAATATAATACTTTGGAGAATGATGCCTTGACAGATTATCATCTGCAATGTGTGGAGGGGGAACACAATGGAGGGAACGACAGAATTTTTTTCCCAAAAAATATATTTAAATGATGCAGAAATGTGTGGCTCTGGTGCCAGTATAAAGGAATAAGGCAGGAAGGAGAAAAACAGCAAATAATCCTGTTCATTTTGTGCAATTATGCACCTTTGCTGGTAACTCTGTTAGAAATAGTTGCATCCCAGATTCTGGTAGACTTTTTAAATAGTTCCTGTTAAGATGACTCAGATGTTTCTGAAAATTAGATTAGGGTAAGAATCATGTTGTCAATATACAAGCAATTATGGTTTTAAGTAAAACCTTGTGCCTATTCTTTGGAGAACGAACATGAAATTTGGAGATGAAGTCAGATGAGAATCAGGGAAGTTCCTCTGTTTCTGTGAATGCTGGTTTGAATTTCCACTTAATTAGTGGCTTTATGACATTCTTTTTTAAGCTATTTATTATATTCCATAACTCATGTAAAATGAGATAGTCCTATGTAACAAGATCACTATGACCGTAATATCAAAGTGCTAAAGGATTTCAAGGACTGTTCAATTTTACTGGCCTCCATAAGTTTAATTTAACTGGGTGTATTCAAATAAAAAAAATTATCTCAAACAGTATGACAATGCATTAATTTTTTCCCATGAAAATCTTGCCACAGAGTAGTGTAATCTCAAGGCCCTATGGGAAGTGTTGTTATTTTCCTGTCCTTTTTCATTTGGTAATTTATTCACTGCTCAATAGAAAACAAAACTCTCCTTCCAAGTGAAAATTAAGATACACATTTCAAAATGTCTATTTATTATGAATTATAATTAAAATCCAAAGATTTAACATTAGACTATAAGGAAGAATTAACATTGTGAGACAGAACCAATCATCTAAGAAACCACAGTATGTATTGTTTAATAATGGTCAGTCTAGCAATCATCGATACAGATAAGTCTTTACTCAATACTGAACACAAATAATGATTTATATTAGACTAAGCAAAGTCGATATAATTTGAAGCAAAAGTCAAAGTCAAAATGAAATGTTTCAGTATGATTGAAACCAAGGAGACAAGCAAAGCAGTCCAGATAGGAACTTGTCTAATAGGAAAAAAAAAAACAAACCTCTCCATTGCAATATATTTACTGCTGTTGTGGTACACTATTAAAATGTACGTCAAATACTGATTTACTAATTTTCTCACTGACTTTTCAATAGTATCTTAAACTGAATTACCATTGTGTGTTTATGTTTATCTATGTACTTTTTGTTTTCAGTTATTTCGAATGCCTATTCATTACTGAGGCACTTTAGAAATATTGCAATTTCTTCCATTGCTGCTTTTGTGTTTGTACTTTACTTTTATCACATCATGGTAATCAGTTATGTAAAGCTGAAGGCTTTTAAAACAACATTGTTAAACTTTTATCAATGAAATGCACATTATAAAATTTGGTATACATACAATAAAAAAGCAAAGTATAAAATATAGGATAAAACAGAAATATAGGTCACTGTTTCTGACATAACAGCTAGAAAGTGCTTGAAAATGGACTAATAGTAACTCAGAGGCATAACCTAGACTAGATCCTGTTTGAAGAATAACAGTAGATCAATAAATTTGCTTCCCTGTCTAAACTTTCATACAGTGCATCCTCCCACTAGGTCTGAGATACTCAAAAGAATATTTAAAAATTATTGATTTTTATTGACCTATAGTATCCCTGTATTATAAAAGCAACAGAAATGCTAGTGAGCAGCTTTATCATTTGGATGAGTTAAACTTAGAAACAAGGCATAGTCCTTTAACAGTGGCAGCAATTAGCCTAAGGAGCAGCCAAGCAAGAGAAGAGCTCGATTTTCCCATTTTCTTCTTCAAGACAAGACCTGGATACAGCAGGGTATCCTTCTATGTTGCATTTTCTATAGAAGAAACCTTTCTTCATCTCCCCTCCTCTATTCCTCTTATCTTTCATCTGTCAACAGCTTTTCACCATCCTTGTGCTGCAGCTTGCTGCCATCTCCAATATAAACAGCTGCTGGACCCTGTTCTTCACTAACGAGTCACTAACATTATGCAGGTTAGAAAAAAAGAGGAAAAATAATATCAAAGTCTCTATTTCCTACCTGGTCCCTGCCAGCAGTTGTGTAGGCCCTGCAAAGGGAGAAATTATCTCCAGCATGGGAACAGGAGGGATTGGCCAAGGTCAACAAGAGCTGCCTACTGTGGCTTGACCCAAATAGAAAATTAACCTGTTCTGAACAGGTATGCTGTAGTTAAACACAAGTTATTGGTAACTGCGTCAGCTATGATGTCAGATCAAAAGATATAGTACACCGCCTGACTTTAAAGCCTATTAATCCATGAAAGCCTTAAGGGAATGGAGTGCTTGACTGGCAATGCAAGGAGAGAAGGAATTTGTTACTCGCTTGTCAAAGCTCAGATATCATTAACTGTATTTCAGCACGTCCCATTAGAATTAAAACTAATATTTTACCCTTGACAGAGAAAATCTATAGTCCCTGTATTGAATATTCAGGTCACTGGTGCTATATGTGTCTCTTTCCAGTAAAATATCTAATACCAGTATCATCTAGCCTTGGCAAAGACATCTGAGTTCATTTTCTCATGAATATTATACTCCCCAAGCAGATATGAAAGATACAGGCTTTCAGAGGTAAACATATAAAACCAAAGCATTTTCTTTGTTAACTTTCAAAACTTACAGTTATCAGAGGGATGTAAATTTAAATAAACATAGAGATATAGAATCTTACTGCCTTCCAGTACTGTACAAGCCCTCCTCTCTTCACTGAGGGCTGAATAAAACCTGGATGTTGTCTATTTATAGTGTTTACCAGCCTAACTCCATCAGCATCTCCTGTGAGTTTTCACTGGGAGAGTTACGCATCTGCGTAGGTGCAGTTTAACACCATTACAGTTGATGTCATTGCAATGAACTTGAACCAGCTGTATCAGTCTGAGCACTTTTATAGCAATACCTCTGTGATTACATTAAGGAGGGTAGGGAGTGTTTTGATTTTACCAGCAACACTGCCAACTGTAAAGACAGCCCTATTTTCTCAGTGAGACCAGTATGATCAGAATGCAGCTAACTGCTGATTTCATGTGCCATAAAAATCAAAATTCTGTTAAAGGAACTATTCGAAGGTGGGAAAAAAAGGAAAAGGCAAAGAAAGAAAAGAAAAAAGAAAAATAATATGGTATTGTAAGATGCTAAGCAAAATGTGGCAGATGATTAGGAAAGGAAATAACACTTACTTAAAATAGTTTTTAATTGATAGCACCCTTCAAATCAAAGACGTTGGATAATAAAAACATTTAAGCAGCTAATGGAGAGTCTTAAAGCACAAATCTGAAAAGGCACTAATGTGATAAGACGTCTTTTCTTATCTCAGAAAAATCCCTGCTCAGAAGTGCCTACTTTCTGTTTTAGGTGTTTGTCACAGCTGAAGCACATATCCATTTCCAGAATGGCCTTGACACTTGACAGAACAGTGCTCCTCAGAGACACAGCCATCTCCTGTTTTGGGGCCAGGACATGCAAGTCCTACTGCCTGAGCTGTCAGGAGGTATCCTCCAGTGGAGGGCAGGGTCAGCCAGCCCTCCTAAGTCTGTGGTTATTATTTAATTTTAAAATACTGGTTTCACAGGTAAAGGAGAATATGCAATTTCTACATCCATCAAACAAGTAACAAGCATGTGCAGAGGACTCCCAGCTACAGGAAGGCATCACTAGGATAAGGTTGAGCACAAGTAACAGCTGTAGTGGATGGGAGGTGAGGAAAGCACTCAAGCTTTTGTGTCTGTAAATCTAGCATCACTTTACCCATCCTTCCCCAATATGTAATGGCCCATAATCAGCATGTTCATTTGGGAGGAGAGACACCCAAGTTCAATAGGGAGTGCATTCTCTCTGTCAGTTCAGACTGTGCTGCCACCTCAGAGATGTAGTGCTTTACTGTAACATGGGGGAGATTGTGCTCTCCATGGCTGAGCAGGCCTTATAAAATAGGTCTGCATCCCGGGAGCTTGTTGTAACAGCTGAACGATTACCTGATAGCAGCATTGCCCCTAATCCCTGAATGAAGTCCCAAGGTTGCAGCCTTGGGTGGGATTTCAGCCAGAGGCCCTGCATTGCTGAGCTCTAGGCTAGGTCTGAAATCAGCACTGCAACTCCTTACATTTCACCCTGAGGCACCTGACTCTTCCTATAGATCTGAAAATTCTTACAGACTGTTCCGCCGTCCTCACCCGAGGGTAGGTCTCTGCAGATTTTAGGAGTATAAGACCTTTACTGACCCAGCCCTACCTAACCTTAGACAACAGGATTATCTTAAAATGTGGCACTTATAAAATATTCGGTAATGTGAAATGCTCTGTTTATGATTTGGTTCACATCTTCCAAATAAATGCCTTTGAGCAGGACTTCTTCAGCACTCAGGGAGGATAACGAGGTAATGATAAATTACTGGTTTTGATGTCTGTTTGGCTAGCAGCCACTAGCAGCGGTTAGGATCAAGAGAACGACAGATGTCCTTTATAATATATCAGTTACTAAGGGGAAGATCCCAGATCTGAAGCACCATAAGTCTCTTCAAGAGAAGGACATAAGGGTGGAAAATATCACAGTGTTAGAATTAGATTATACAAAACATATATTTCAGATAAGTACCTTAGGCTTCTCTTTGATTTCTTGGGTCAGTCAGTTAAGTTTAGTTATAAAAGACGAAATGAAGTAGTTAGAATGCTGGAACAGACTGAAATAGAATAAGTAGTCTGTTCCGGACAATAAGTAAAGGATGTTTATCAGTTTTACAACGTATGTCTAGATTTACAAATGATTTGCTAGAAACAGTGTTGCTATGCTTCCCACAGATAACCTTTCACTCTTCTGCTTTTTTGGGGGGATACAGATGCTTTCAGCTGGCAGATATTAAACTAGAAGCAGCTGTATCTTCTCCACAAAATATTTTATTACTGACAATCCATATGCATGTTGCCTGTCCTTCTTTCTTAAACAGACAACTGCATGTCACACAGCATGCAGGTGCTTGGGGCATACCATAGAGACAAAAAAAGAGAAAGTCCTCAGGTCCTGAGTAGAAAAGTACAATGTGCCTCCACTGCGTTGGAGGTAATACTTCTCTGGTATATCGTCAGATATCTTTTCCTGTTTTACGTAGCATATGAGTAGGGATGGGCAATTTCTCTCATACAGGTTTCTGTTGGTGTAAACCACAGTGATTGCAAGCTACATTCAATTGAAGTCCTTTTAAACAGTTCAGAGGAGTCGATGTCTCACTCCTTCATGTTTCCTTTTTGTCATTTCTGTGAAGACTAAATTTAACATTCTTTAGTGGTCTGGTCAATTTTCTAGAAGGACAGATTTTGCCATTCTTTTCCACAGTGGCCTATAGGGAGACTGAAAATTGAACACATTTTGGCTCCTAAGTTCCAAACAATTCCCACTCTAACCAATTATAGATGCAGTTCATCAAGCCTAATTTTCAGTTGTCCAAAAGTTAGATGTCTTAGTATTAGCCATCTGACGCAGACTTTATATTCAGTGTGCAGAAATGTGTGAACTTCAGGAGAATGGTTACTCTAATCCTAAAATAGGTATAAAAAATTGAACAAATGATTCAGCTGAAAAGGTTCCTGTTCCTTTCCATTAACTCTGATGATTAGCCGAGATTTAAACACTTAAGAACTTTTGAACATTTGAGTTCATCTGGATGAATTCCAGCTATGGTGTTCGTTTTGTCTGGGGATATTTTTTTTCCCCATACCCAGTCTCCAAACATGAGCATGAGCTTTTCAGCATAAACAAAGACATCAAAATCTCGATATCACTTTGAGCACTGGGAAACAAAAATACTGAAAAATAAGAGGTATATTATGAGACATTTTACAGAAAAAACTTTAAGATTAAAACTGTCAATAGAGACTTGTGAATTGGAATTTCAAAATTATTTTCTCCTTTGGTATTGAAGAGAGGTGCAGTCTTGTCCTATTTTTTGCATAAACCTCTGCCTCTATAGATAATCGGTAAAAGTGCATATTTGTCTTCCTCGTTATTCAGAAAATAAAAGTTCAGGTCTTACTGAGAAAAAAATGTTAGGCATGTTGTTTCACTATAATTGTAATTGTACAAAGTATTGTACAATTTGACTCACAATTGAACAAGCTGTAAATGGAGAAGTTAGCACGCCATGTGTCAAATATGCTGAGTGACAGACATGCTGACAAGAGGAAATCTATGGACTTTGGTAGTACTATGCTTGAGAATTTAGATGTGTATTAGTAAGCATGCAAGAAAAAACAGTTATTAACTGTCCTACTATATTATAAAAGTAAATGCATTGGAAACACTCCACAAAGAGGAGACTATTTCACAATTTTCCCTCCACTATAGTATAACATTTAATAAAAACATATTTGCCAAAAATATCAAGACTCAAAGGTACATGCAGCATCCTGGTGCATGATTGTTTGGTTTGCCAACTCTTCCAACACCTTTGTAAAAATAATTATCGCCACAGTATTTCCTATCCTCCTAACTAAACAAATTTTTTGCACAGAATCCTGGACATGCTGACAGAGCCCAGAGACAAAGCTCTCATTGAGGATCTCACTTTAGCCTCCTGTTACATACCACAGAGAAAGGTGATCCCCTACTTGAGTCAAAATTATAAAAGGATCTTTATGTAATTATAATGTGAGCAGTAATGTTAAACAGACAATATCCATACAAGAGGAATGGGAATTTGATGAATTCCCACACTGTGATGATGAGGTTGAAGAAAAAATTATTTCTTTCCTCTTGACTTTCTACTTTGCCCACTAAGTCACAGAAGGGAAAGTGCAATCACCAGTGGCAAATAAAAATGTCTGCTCTGTAAACAAAAATAAATTATTACTTAAAGGAAATACCAAGGAGTTTGGGTTGTTTCTAAGTTTTTTATAATATTTCTGTATATTGCCAATAATACAAGATATCAAATTTAGAATTACATATTTAGAAATTTGCTTGCAATTCTCATGATCTAAGTTTTCCTGCCATATGTAGCTTGAGTCACTATTACAGAGTCAGGGAATTTAATTTATACAAGTTCCGTTAACTTCTTTTCAAAATATAGCAAGATCCATTGTTCCAAGACAGTAATTTAAATAACTGAAAAGTGGAAAGCAAGAGCTCTGAGAACCCTCTCTCTTTGAAGTGTTGGAAAGACAATTTTCTTTTTTCTTCTTTTTTTTTTTTCCTTTTTTTTTGTCCTTTTTTCCCTTGTTTTTTCTTTTCTGGTGAGAAGTGGAGTTAAATGATGGATGCCAAATAACAACTGGAGCCAATACTTTCTGGCACTGATTTCCAGTATGGTTTTATAGTCTACCTGACTTACCTTAATAGAAATCAAAAGAATTTACATAAAAAATTAAATGAGGTCACAATCACAGACAGAAAAAAAAGCAAAACAATGCAAGACAAGTTTCTGTGCTATGTCCATATCACAAGAATTTATTTGTATATAGCTCTTCATTGCAGGTTGTGTTTCATTCTCCTACTGTCACCACAAACATGATATTTCTACCATTATTTCATTATCAAATTTAAAAACCATTCTCTGTAACTATTAGCTTCATGAAAACCTTTTTGAATCATGCCACAGAAAGGAATAGTTGCACACTACCTGTGAAGTTGGATAAATTTATCAAATGCAAACATCAATGTAGTTATACCCAGGAAAAAAATTTAAGGACCTCCATGAAAAATTCCCTGAGTCTCTTTTTATACTAATTTTTTTTGAGTAGAAGAGTTAAGTTTGTCTTAAAGTAAATAAGAACTACTTACTCTTAATGAAAACATGAGGTTTTAGATGTGTGTGTGAAAAAAAAAGTTATAATCCAAATGAACAACAGTTTATATGTGTCTGTTGGACTAGGATCCAGGATCCTTCTTTGCTTTAGAGCAACAGTGTTCTCAGCAGAGACCAGATCTTATATACACAACTGCAAGGAAAATAGAGACTAATAGGTTAAAAACTGTAAGACCAGTCATAAACATCAATAGATCTGGTGTTGGCAAATATGGAGGAGTTACTGTATTTGAGTTACAAAAAGATACTGGTATGGACCTCCCTAATCCTTAAAACTGTGTGAAGATTAACAGGCACTGGAAATAAATGGACAAAACGAGTTGTATCAGTAAGTCAATCTGATCTTTAATGTCTATTTCTGTATAATCCTCCTGCAGATATGTTTGGTCCTTTGAAGTTGACATGCTTTTCAAGGGACAAATAGTAAAGTTGTTATGCAACCCTCACCCTTCTCTAGAGAACAAAACAGCTCATCCAGTTTCACAGATGTGCCACCCTATTCCTGGACTGAAATGTCAGATCTTTTGGGACAGCACACCCCATGGTTTGAGGCATGTAGTAATATAAATTTAGACCAAGTCAACAGGAAGAGTTTCCTGTCACAGTGCGCTCTGTTAGTTGAAGGGAAATGATGGAAGACTCATTGTTAAATAGATAAAAAATTCAACTGTAAAACATTTGATGAGTGTAAATGGCTCAGTAGGAAAAAACCCCTGTAATTAATAAATTCTCTCTTTCCACCTCGAGATTGTCTGAAGCTCTTCCCTGAAAACATTTGTCATAACTGATTACAGGAGAGATTCAAGACAGATTACAGGAAAGATTCAAAACCAAGCCTTTTGGCAAGCTGTGTTACATCAGTTAAGCCACTACAGTTCTTGAGATGGAAATGCCAATGGGGATTTAATTTAATCCAATGTTAATTTTTAATATTTGGTTTGTACAATGCTAGAATTTAGTCAAATTTTTTTTCTGTATCTGAGGTTGTAATAAAGCAAACACAAAATATTTTCCTACTGTCCTATTGTGAAGACAAGCAGCCAAAATTACAGAAAATAGTTTTGAAATAGGAGTGGAAGAGGCACTGAAGGATCCTTAATTCTACCTACTTACAAATTTTTATTTTTACTTTAACATTTAAATCAAGGCAGCTACAAGATACCATGTTTGGATAAGGACCAGAAATTTTCCGATGTTCAAGATGAGAGCTTTAAATACAGACCTCTTTGTTTTATCCCATTCTTTTAGCTGACACTTAGTTGAAAATGCAAAGACTATTCCTTCTACTAAATGATTTTGTTATGGTCCATTTAAAGAAGTCTAACCATGAAAATCACTCTGGATACCAAGTAAAATTGACAAGAAGCTGACTTTTAAGAAGCGGTAATATGCAGACTAAATTGTTTTCCAATGGGATTGCAATATCTTTAATGCTTCCCCCCC
>NW_009260493.1:4817181-4824017 GCF_000687185.1 Egretta garzetta
CCCCAAGTCTTCGTGCTTCTGGAAAAAAAGGCTTTTCTTTTAATATGGATATAACTAGTTCCTTGACCATGCGCAATATTACTGTCATAGAAAAACTATAGATAACATTTGTAGTTTCCATAAACTTTTATTCCCTAGGAACTAAATTTAAACTTTATAATTGACTTTATTTTAAACCAGACAAAGATGACAAGCCTGAAGTTGAGACAGGAAACCAATTGTTCCAACAAGAAAATGCCCTACTTTAACTACTAGGATATCAAATCAGTATGTCTTTTTATTAGAGGAAAAATGATTGCTTTCCTGTTCCACAACATTTTTAAAACAAGTGAAAAAAAGAACACTAGAATGAAACCCTTTCAGGTAGGGTATTATGCAGGAAATCTCCATTTTAAAAAAAAAAAAAAGAAGAGGCCGTCAAAGGTAGCTTAATTTTATATAATAAGAGCTGTGGACACTCACAGCCAGATTATTGCTTTCCTTGAACACAGATTCATTCCTCAGCACTTCTGCTCCCCATCATCAGCATTCCAATCTGCAGGCCTCCGGCTGCAGCCACACACACAGGCACACACTCTGGTGCAGAGAAGCTGATTGTATAGCCCGAAGTGTATGAATAAAGGCTTATTACAAAGCAAATGTGTAAGGGTCTCCTACAGTGTCACTCCCCTCAAGCAAGCAAGGCGGGAAATTGATCATGATTCTGAAAAGTAATTAAGTTTGAAAGGAAAAGTAAATCCTATTTATCTAAAGCAAGCTCTGGTTTAACTAAAGACAGCATCTCAAGCCCTAAAAATGCCTTCCTGAAGAAAGATTATAAAATAAAGCAGTTATGAAGCGTGAGACAAAATAGATGTAAATACAAGGCATGTAAATTCATGTTATGCAAACAAGGCTTTAAGTTAAATACACCAGACATCCTCACTTTCGTACAGTAAGAACATGAAAGGTCTACAAAACTGACAGAAATATTTTAGATATATTTTATGACATGTATTTGATGACTGTTGAAGATCAGTAGCTCGCTTACTGTAGTAAAATCTGGGAACAAGGCCAGTAACCTTTAAAAAACACAATTAAAATACTTTAGTTGTTTCATAACTTAAAAGGGTAGGATGCTCTAAATATTGGGCTTTCCAATTGTAGATGCCTTACTGGTAGACACTCAGAACATTTAACTTCTGTTCTTGTGAATATCACTGGGTTTTTTTCTGTTTTTAAGAAGGACCACATAAAGAATATCTAATAGGGCAAATACTGTGTAGGGGAAGGCTTGATTCCACTTATCCTAACATGTCTAAAAATTTGCACTAATTTCATATAATATAGCTGAAATTTGATTTCCACCTAATTCAATGGCTGCACTTCCTCACAGCCAGGTTTTTATTTGCAGCATGGCTCAGTTTGTGAGTCATCTTGTAATTAGATCCTCTGATACCTTTTGTACAGCTCACAGTTTTCAAGTATTAAAATATAAACTTAGCAAGCTGTGAAATACAAAACTTTCAGACTCTTTTAGAAGTCACTCAAAAGAGACATCAAGAAACCAAAGTCTGTGGGCAGTTCTCTCTTTATAAGGTCATATAGTATGTAAAAAGACAACCAATTTCACTAAATTGAAATTTATTCAGTAGGTTTTCTACTCTGTCTAGAAGAGAGCAACACCTGAAGTAACCAATACCAACCACTGGAGAAAGCAGAAGTGAGAACAGCTCTAAACAGGGCGTCCAGCCAAAGTCATGGGGTGCAGCTCTCCCACCCTGCAGTGATCGTCTTCCACTATGACTCATCCAGCTCTGAAATAATCTAATAAAGATATGATTCAGGGCAGTGTGATAGGAATCATGATTGATTTTGCATGCACAGATTTCTGACATGTACAAATGGAGAGGACTGTTTCGTAGATAATGATTTGATGCCTACAGAAAGCCAAAGACATAATTCATAACAGAAGCCAGTTTTCTTTGTAGGAGAGAATATTTTACATTATGTAAAAGCTGTGTGGAAAACAGTATTTAACTTGTAATAAACTTTAATTAAATAAAATGTTAACTCTGAACTAGAGAAATAACGAACATATAAATGTTTTCTGTAAGTTGTTCTCTCGACTATTAGAATGAATTATTTTCAACCATATCTTTTATGACTATTCACTTGCTTGGATTTAATTAGCAATTTTACCAAGAAAAACATGAATGTTCAGCTTATGACTTGAAACACTCAATACTGAATTATCAGATAGGTTTTCTGAGTTCCCGCTATTTGAAAAAGGTCCATCAAATCACATAAAGAAACCATATCACTTTACCTCATAGCATGCTTGAAAGTAATGCAATTCAGCCGCTACACTACAAACTGAAAAAAAAAAAAGATCTGATTTTTTTTTGCTTTGTTTCTTCCTTTGCCTTTTAACAACTGTGTGTTTAGAAATTACTGATATGCTTAAGGAAGTCATGACCTTTTGATAGACAATTCACAACCATAAAAATCCATGGTTATATTTGACAGACATTGAAAAATGCATGTTCAACACTACCACAGAACAAAGCAAAACACAACTTGATCTTCTTCCATGCTTATGAATGAGGAGTCTCATTGGCAGTCAATACTAGAAATCAGGAAGCTTTTTCATATGGAAACTTTTCCCTTCTTCCCAGTCTTGCTCTTCTCTGTCCTCCATAGACAATCATAACAACACACCAGAAAACTTCAGATGAACACATTTGCAAAAATGTTAATAAATTTGTGTCAACTTTACTGAATTATTTCAAGAACAATTAAAATAATTGAACATTTGCTATTTTTTGTCAGATACTATTATATGATACATTATTTTGAAACTCACTTCAATTTGAATTAGATTTTGGATCAAATGAACTTTTTATCCAACCTCAGATGCAATTTCATTGAGTGTTATTAATCTATAAGTACCATATATTATATATACTATAGCATACATATACTGTGTGTGTATATGTCTATGTGTGTGTATATGTGTATAACTGATAAAACATAAATATTTCACTGCTTTTTTCCCATTTTTTCAGAACAGTAAAAAAGCAAAGGAACCCAAAACAGAGTTTGTCCTCTCTCCTTAACTCTATAGTTCACTGTGGCAATCTCCACCCCATTCCTGTAGCCCTCTGGGCATGTATACATTTCTAACTAGAAAGATCAGTACTGGAAACTGCTCCAAATCCTTCCTGAAGAATTCCTACTTCTCTCTCCTTTCACCCAGCAGCTTCATTTTTGACTTAATAGCTAATGTCAGTCAATCAGCATATGGAAAATAGTTAGATTAAATTCAGTGAAGAAAAAAAAGATACAGTAAGGATAGATTTTACAGATATCAGAAGTCACACAAGCACTGGCATAAAATCTACAGAATGTGAAATCATAGCTTAGTTACTGCACATAGCCACCTTTCTAGCTTTTATTCCGAACTGTCAGTATCCATTACAGCTTCAATTCATTTATTACCGCACCTTTCTTTCTTTCTGCCTGTAATCATTTATAAAGAAAAGAAAACTTCTGTTGCATTTACCGCTGCTGCTGAGAACTTGAACAAAAGTGTTTTTCATAGATATTAGCCAAGCTTATTCTCTTACCACAGAGTTATACTGTAAACCAGATCTACATTTAGACCACTGGCCAACATACACGCTCATATATCTTGCTCTAAATTAATTAAATTGTTGTAAAACTACATAGACTAGCTGTGTTCTCATACACTTTAACCCAATTCTATACTTATTCCTCTCTGAAACTGTAATGTCAGATTAAGTTAAATCACCTTACATTCTAAGTAAATGTTTTGTAACCTACAGGGTCGTTTAAGAAATTGTGTTCCACACTATTCATTTCCATTTATCTGTTCAACTACTCTACCTAAGTGATTTTATTTCCATGATTTCTCTTTAAATCTAATTTCATTAGGATTTAATGATTTCCAAAGGTTTTTTTTCTCTCTCTTTTTACTCAGAAAATCCAGTTGGTTTTTGTTAGTTTGCCACTGGCTAAATTATAGGCCCTATCCACATCTGTCTTTATCACCAGCATCCATGTCTATAATATTGGCAGTTGTACATGTACAGAATTTTGCAATGCCCACCAGGAGGAAATTGTCCGCTCTGATATCTTGAGGCTCCTTGATGAGAGAGTCGAGACATTCAGGAATGCATTGCTGCCTGTGCCAGCAATGGCCCTTGTCAATGGACTCTGAACAATACCAAGAAGAGAATTACCATCAGCAAGACTTGATGAAGTGAAACCCACAGCCTGCACCATTTCTGCATCTAAAACTGGCTACAGTGAAAGAAGTTGATATCATACCCATCATTTTATTCACCACCTTTCTCAGAACTTTTGGGAAAGCTGAAGAGTTGACATTACCTCTCAAGAGTGTCAGATTTTAGTCAAGGCACTGACATAGTTACTACCTTAAGACAAGGCAACACGAATTGTGAAGAGAGGAACAGTTATGCAACACAGTGAAAACTTACCAGATTCCTTTCTGTTTGTAATCACTGAAATCTTCACTTCTTGGCCACTAATATTTTTTTTCTTACCTTCTCCCCTGAACTTCCACATATTTTAAGGAGCTTTGGGGATGGAGACTGCCAGCCCCTGAGCTCAACCAGGGGAATTTGCACAAGCCAGGATTCTCCACAGTTTTGAATACCGTGATGTACATCGTGCTAGTGAGGATTTTAATTAAACTCAGTCGCAGATAGTTTGAAGCAGCTGAGCCCCATACCTATTGTGTACAAAGAAAAAGCATTGAAGGAGTAGATGGATAATTACACTGAAATCAGGACGCATTTCAGGCTTCCATGTAATTATGTAGGTCATCAAAACAGTCCCTCAAAAACAGGAAATCCTTGTAATTCAGACACATTTATATATTTTTTAAGTTATAATATCAAGCTAGGACAATATTATATGTGCATAGTATAATTTTAAACCGCATATTTATCCCCAAAACCATTTCTTAAAATACAAACTCCTGAAAAAATAACCTCATCTTCCTCTGCATCCAGAAGTATCTAAAAGCCTACCCCACCTCGTGTCTGAATAACAAGTGTTTTTCTTTTTAAAGATGATCTTCTGGTTTCTGGAAAATGAAGCAGAAAAGAAAGGTGAGAAGCCAAGACTTGCACAGATAATTCCACACTGCTGTCAAAGAAGGAAATAATATTAGGAGGACCTTTGTCATCATTGTGTCATGAGTTGAGGCTCCTTGATGAGAGAGTCGAGACATTCAGGAATGCATTGCTGCCTGTGCCAGCAATGGCCCTTGTCAATGGACTCTGAACAATACCAAGAAGAGAATTACCATCAGCAAGACTTGATGAAGTGAAACCCACAGCCTGCACCATTTCTGCATCTAAAACTGGCTACAGTGAAAGAAGTTGATATCATACCCATCATTTTATTCACCACCTTTCTCAGAACTTTTGGGAAAGCTGAAGAGTTGACATTACCTCTCAAGAGTGTCAGATTTTAGTCAAGGCACTGACATAGTTACTACCTTAAGACAAGGCAACACGAATTGTGAAGAGAGGAACAGTTATGCAACACAGTGAAAACTTACCAGATTCCTTTCTGTTTGTAATCACTGAAATCTTCACTTCTTGGCCACTAATATTTTTTTTCTTACCTTCTCCCCTGAACTTCCACATATTTTAAGGAGCTTTGGGGATGGAGACTGCCAGCCCCTGAGCTCAACCAGGGGAATTTGCACAAGCCAGGATTCTCCACAGTTTTGAATACCGTGATGTACATCGTGCTAGTGAGGATTTTAATTAAACTCAGTCGCAGATAGTTTGAAGCAGCTGAGCCCCATACCTATTGTGTACAAAGAAAAAGCATTGAAGGAGTAGATGGATAATTACACTGAAATCAGGACGCATTTCAGGCTTCCATGTAATTATGTAGGTCATCAAAACAGTCCCTCAAAAACAGGAAATCCTTGTAATTCAGACACATTTATATATTTTTTAAGTTATAATATCAAGCTAGGACAATATTATATGTGCATAGTATAATTTTAAACCGCATATTTATCCCCAAAACCATTTCTTAAAATACAAACTCCTGAAAAAATAACCTCATCTTCCTCTGCATCCAGAAGTATCTAAAAGCCTACCCCACCTCGTGTCTGAATAACAAGTGTTTTTCTTTTTAAAGATGATCTTCTGGTTTCTGGAAAATGAAGCAGAAAAGAAAGGTGAGAAGCCAAGACTTGCACAGATAATTCCACACTGCTGTCAAAGAAGGAAATAATATTAGGAGGACCTTTGTCATCATTGTGTCATGAGCTCATAAAAAATCCAAGACAAGAGTAAAGAATCAGCTGTGACACTGGAAAGTTCTCATAGAAATCTGTAAAAATGTGTATTAAAGAAGCTGATATGTTCTTCAATAGATGTAAATACTGATTGTTCTAGGAGTATTCTGCTTATGCTGAGCACAGTGCAGTAGCTTCAGAACTTCAATTAGGACTGAATCCTAAAAAGAAAACCCTTCTGTCACATTCAGACTGGAATTTCTGTCAAGTATGATAATTACTATCCCATCACCTGCAAATCCTTGCTTAAAAAAAATAAAAAAAATCAATGAAATTCTTCAAAAAGATTTTACTTTTTCCCTTCCATACACAAAAGCGCCTTTGAACTTATGAAAATACCTGTTTTCTCATCGATTCTAGATCACTTCACAGTGCAGCTGAGGTATAATACTCATTTTACATCAGACTGCCACAGTCAGCATCGTTTGAGTGGTGACCATGGTGGTAATCACCACAATGGACAACACCTGTCTGTGGCACCAGAACT
>NW_009260493.1:4824077-4885695 GCF_000687185.1 Egretta garzetta
CCTGCTTGTCCCCCCGCAAAACATCTGCACAGCATTGGCACCACTGTGAACTATCTAGTGCATCCAGCTCATGCAGCTGGAGCGAAAGACTGTGGGCTGTAACTTTTTATGGTGTACCATCATCAGTTTTTTTCTCTAGAAAGTTGGATCCTGCTGCCCTGAATACACTACAGCCCTTTCAAAGAACAGCTTTCTGAAAGGAGGCAGAAGGAGGCAGAGTGGTGTTCTACACATCCAGCCACACTGCTCTACTCTTCCTGCTTCACATTTCTTTTCCCTTTCTCCAATTCAGTGATTTCAGACAAAATTAATTAAAAAAAAAATTATTTGCTTCCTCTTTCTTTTGCTTTTTGTCCCTTCATCTCCCCAGTCTTTCTGCTCTCCTTCTGCATCTTTTTTTTTTTATTCCCTTCCCATCCGCTGGTCACCTCCTGTAGAGGTAGAGCACTTTCTTTCTCAATCCCAGTTCTTAAATATGCCTTGAAAGGTTACACTGTCTTTCCCTTCTTATTAACTCCCTCCCCATCCAAGGGCCCTGCAAGTAGTGCGAACTGATGAAGAGTGCGTTTTGCAAGGAACCAGACAAGTGCAACAATGACTCAAATAAAGCTGGTGTTGGTGCTTAACAATCAAACATATTGCTTTTCCTGTCCTGAGCACCCATCTTGACAGATGAAGCCCAAGTCATAGCCTGTTTGTGAACATCTAGAGGAGCGGAGGTAGCCCATGGAACGGAACAGTAATATCTATCTGTTAAAGGACAAGGGACAGAAGTTAATGAGAATGTATAAAGCTGTATGTTGGGTATAAAGATGGTTTAAATATGTAGTTTGAGTTGTAAGTGTTGGTAAGTAATGAAAATTAAATACAATGGAATTATTAGAATATATATACATATATGTTTTAAATTATGTGGGACCTGAGCATGATGCAAATGGTATGGAATAAGGGGTGGAGGTTTTGTTGGGTCTGGCTGATATGGAGTTAATTTTCCCCGTAGCAGCCATCATAGCACTGTGCTTTGTATTGGTAGCTAGAAAGGTGTTGATAACACACCAGTGTTTTGGCTACTCTTGAGCAGTGCTCACATAGCATCAAGGCTGTCTCTCCAACCCATTTGTCCCCAAAAGCCTGTGGGTGGACAAGGGGTTGGGAGGGGATACAGCTGGGACAGCTGACCCAAACTGATCAAAGGGATATGGCATACTGTATGATGTCTGTTCAGCAGCACAAGCTACAACAAAGAAGGAGGAAAGGGGGGCATTTGTTATTTGTGATGTTCATCTTCTGGAGCAACCAATACATGTACTGAAGCCCAGTGTCCCAGGAATTGGCTAGACATTGCCTGCTGATGGGAAGTAGTGAATAAAATCTTTGTTTTCCTTTTGCTTCCGCACACAGCCTTTGGTTTTGCTTTTATTAAACTGTCTTTATCTTGACCCATGAAAGGTTTTTTCCCATTTCATTTTTTCCCCTTCCACCATCCTGCTGAGGATGGAAGTGATAGAGCAGCTTGGTGGCACCTGGCATCCAGCCAAGGTCAACCCACCACAGTCCTTTTTGCCTCAGGTGCCTCATCAGCCAGCTTGGCCCTGGCTAAGTTGGCTGTTCCCAACACCAGGCAGTGGAGGCCTGACTGGGAGGATGTCAGTGGCCATGGTGTCTGTTTCCATTCCCTTTCTTGCATCTCTGGGTAGAGCTCTGCTAGGCAATGTCTGTTGGCTTCTTGGATATTTTCAGGAAAGAGTGAAATTGCTTGTTGGTGTCCCTGCACTCACACTTCCCTATTTTTTTCTACTTTTGATCCTTTGAATCTCACATTCCCTCCATTCCTTCCCCTTTTTCATGTCTTGGCACATGCAGTCACCTGATTCCTCCTTGTTCTTTTCTCTGTAACCTTCCCCCATCCCTTCCTTGAGAGGGCTTGAAGATTTTTAGACTGTTGTCTAAGTTGGATCTCACAAAAACTGTGGCCTTAAGAGAAGCTATTTAAGGAAAGCATGCAGACCTTGCCACTTCTTGCTGTACCTTCCATACGTACTTCCCCATCATCTATAAGTGGTGCAGTAAAGATGCTGGAGGGTACATTCCTGGCTCTTCCTTTTAGTATATTTTCATGGACCTGCTGTCCAATAATTTATCTACTTCCTTTTTGCATGTGTCTATATCATCTGCAACCACAAGTTCCTATGGTGAAAGAATCCAGAAGCTCACTATCAGCAAGCAGAATTATGGTCTTTTATCTCTTTTAAACTAAACTCTACAATTTTCTTGACGTGCCACCTAGTTTTATTACTGCAGGCTCTTGTACCAAGATTCTTCTTTTCTCTTTCATGCCACCTTAATTATTTTGTAAACTTTGTTCACACCTTGCTCCTAGCTGAAGAGTCCCTGACATTTTATTCTCTTCTCATCAGCCAGCTGTTCCATCACCTCCATCATTTTAATTGTTCCTTTGCCTTCTCCACTGTGTCCTTCTTGAGATGCAGAGACCAGAATGCCCCACCCATGCTCAAGATGTAAGCACATAAAAGTCTTGCATGGCAAACTGACTCTCTCTGTCCTGCTCCCAGTAGCCTTTCTGATGACTTCTGAAAACTCTGCTGAGTTTTCTTTTTTATTTATTTTTGGCTACCACTGCATGCCAAGAAAGTTATTTCAGACAATTGTCAGTCCAAGATCTGTTTCTTGAGTTAAGTGCTATTTCCAGGTTCACTACTGGAGAGAAGTAACATACAATGGAAAGTTAAATGGCTTTCTCGCTGTCACAGTAGTTGAACCAGACTTATATTTCAAAGTATTTATCTTGTTTTCTGTTGCAATCATCAGGCATCTCTAGCTTTTTGTGTGTTAAAGACCAGCTTTTCCTTTTCTCTCCAGCTTCCCCTCTAATCTGTTTACTGATTTATCTCTCTTCATATATTATAAGGAATAAATGAACAGTTCTAGAAAGCTATGGCTTCATGGTCATCCTCGGAAACTTGATTTACCAAGGCATAACTGCCTCCGCAGCTGAGACCCTGGCTTAGAACCAGCTATGCTCATGGTTTGTAGCTGCAAAGGGCAAAGCATCACGAATCTAAAACAAATAGATAACATAGTATCACAGTGACACAAAAGTGTATTTAAAGAGAACATGAAACATTTAAAATATCCTTTGAAATCCCACTCTGAATATAGCAAACTTCAGAACACTGTTTACACACATGCTTTCAGAAAAACCTACTAAACATGCTCTAGAGTGAAAGGTTTTTTAATCCACTTCTAAAGCTGAGAAAAAAATTTAAATGCCTGAGCTTTCTCCGTGTCTCATGAGAACTGTCCCCTCTGACTAATAGCTCTTCTGGTATCATAATGAAGCCTTTCCTCATTGGGCCTATTTCAAACTATTTTTATTGTTTTCTGCTATGCGCATTATGTTGGCTAGGTAACTCCCTAGCCAGTTTGTGTTCTCATTTGAAGCGACAGCCTACCAGTAAATAAAAATGTTCAGTTACCAAATGAGATCTGAAACTGCAGCCCTATCACTTCAGACACCATTTAAAAAAAAATGATAGTGGGAAAACAGGAAACAACACTGATTTGGGATTCATTTTTGAGTAACATTCACTAATTAACTATTCCAAACACATTAAGAGCCTGAGGGAATCTTCCAAGTCTCAGTGGTGGAGAGGCAGTTAGTCAAAACTTTTTATTTATAACAGTCGCAAGACTATTCAAACCGGGAGCTCTGTGCCTGCTAGCAAGGGAATTAAGTGGTACCTGAAGTCACACTTTTATATCATGTTTTACAATAGTATTCTACATGATATACACATTAAACTAAGTTCTTTAAAAAGGAAAAAAAAAACAAACCCTAGTTTTATGAATTTTCTTATGTAATGGACCAAGCTCCCTAAAGGTTTTCCATACATATGTATACAAATCTCACAAGATTTATTCTCTTAGTTTCTCTCAACTGCTCAGATTAAGATAATCTGTATTAAATGCAACATAATAATCACAAAGTTAAGTGAGGGAGGTTTAGATGATGAACATATATACCTTCATATTTTTAAAGCTTCCTCCGCATTCCTCCTTCAGCTTTTTTCTTCTGCTGCAATCAAAGTTCAGTTCTGTCTTCACTGCTTTACCTATTCCCAGCCTACTAGCCTGTATATAAATATAATGGGCCAAGCTCTCCCTGTCTCCTCAGTTAACATTTGTTCCTTCTAGTATTCTCAGTATTAGCCCATAGTTTCCTCCACGGTCTCTAGAATTTCTGTTCTGAACATCTGTAAGTTAGCAGACTCTGAATGGCTAGGAAAGATAATTCAAATCATTGAAACTCCAAATACAGCATCTTATTTGGACTCAAATGCATTTTGGCTGGTAAGAAAAAGAAATAACCAGAAAGTGTGTTGTGGTTTTCCCTCTACAGTAGCTGGAGCTGAAGTTACTTTGATATGCAAGTTGTGTTCCAACACTGCCATCAGATATCCAATTTTAATTTAGCCTTTCTAAAACTGTCGGTCACACAGTTAAGATCATGTCTGCTTAATACACTCAATAGCTTTAATACTGGAGTAATTTTACTCACTAATTATGGGAAAAAATTTTGTTCAAAAGTAGGTGAGGAAACTTGGGCTGTGCACTGCCTCAGCTATTTGGCGCTCAGCTCAGTTAGGCAACAGCACTCCTGCAAGCCAAAACAGCATCACTACTGACAGGCAGCAACAGTCTGAAAAACAAATACAAGAACAACCTACACAAAGTGGTCATTCTCTTCAGCTGCCATCTATTAAAAAAATAAAAGCATAAAAAATTATTTTTTAGCTAGAAAGGTGTTGGCTCACACACTGCTTCTCTGCTGCATGACTTCATATACGTTTGAAAACTATCTGCTTCCTCTCCATGGCAGCTAACCAAAATTTACCACTTTTATGTCCAAAGGTAGATTATTAACACACTGCCAGCAAAGCAGAGGAGAAAAAAAAAAATGTGTATCTTCCAGCTGACTCATTCATTCAAGACTTTTGTAGGCTTAATCTTTATTTTTTTAGGTTTCTCAAGTATTCTGACTTCCATTGCCTTTCCTCTCAAATAAATGGTATGAATTTTAAGCAGCTAGTATGTAGCTACACCTTTATACCACTGTGGCTGTTAAATCTTGTTTAGATAAGGAAACAACAATTCAGAACCAAGTTTGGTGCAATGACTGCCTTCGTGGTGCTCAGATGTCCTTGCTGTGGACTGAGGCAAACATTCTTTTATTTTTGTTCTGACCTCTCTTGACTCTCCTCTGCATTCCTTTCCCCTATAGTTCCCAGTTCTGAGAATAATTAGCAACACCCACTGGTGATAGCAGGGCTGCACCAACCTAACAGTGATATCTTGCCAACACCAGCTGTGCTTCAGTATTTATTTATTAAGATCACACTATTTACACAGGACAAACTTGCTGAGATGGCAAAGGGATGAATACAGTTGCAGCAGCTGAATTTCAGCCTGACTTTTGAAAAGAAATAAAACCCATACTGGGTAACATTTATCTCTAAGAAGAGGAAATGCAAGCCTTTAATTCCACTTCCAAATTATGTTTTGCTGGCTCTTGAGTTTAGTCTATAGGTGATGGAGGGGAATCTTGTACTGCAGGCTGTAGCAGGATGAAACTTCTTTGTGCACTGCATTTAAACAGCTGAGCATAGAGACATTGGACATGGATGCAGCAGTGAGGCAAGCATCCCGTTCACATTGCTGAGGCCAAGCTGTGACTGGGCAAGCCAGAGGCTGGCTTTGTAAATCATCGTACACTTGAATTTTCACATCTGCTTGTCAGAACTGTTGAGCAACATCAAAACTATTGTCAGTAAGCCTGCCACTTTCTAGTTCATCTTAGGTGGAAAAAACCATTAGGTGGGCCTATGACTTAATGTGTGTGGACTTTACAGTAGAGTGAATGCTCCTGTAACTTAAAGGGCCAGGCTCTTCCTTTAGGAGGACTTTGTAAGAAGAGCTGCTGAAGTGCAACACAGGTTTACATGGTACATTTGGAAGATTCCTGGCTGCTTTATCCCTTTTATTTAGAAAAATGTTGTGTGTTTTCTCTTCCTCTACCCTGATTTGATCATTATTGCATATGATCCAGCAGTGATTTCCAGTCTCCTTAGATCTAAGAATAAAGGAATTCCCACTGAAATACAAGCCTAAAATGAATGTCTAAGTATTCAGGAAAGGTTTTGCTAAACTCTTCATGATATACACAGGACTAGGTTCCTTAGTGATTTCAAAAGTAATGCCTTCCAAGGAAAAGGTAAACACAGGAAACATTTTTCTAGAAAGTGTATAAGCCAAATAAGAGGTGTCTTTCAAGAAATCTTAAAATTTTAAGTTGAAAAATGAACATACTTTTTTTTATTCAAATTTGTAATAGTCTTTTTGTAGCTTTTAAATGACTAAACCAGGAATTTTCTGTACTGCTTTGGGGATATTTTTAAAGACTATAAGTGCCACCAGAAGAATGCAGAATGAGAATCTAAGGAAAACTGCAGCTGTGAAGGCAGGAGTTACCAATGCAATCTTACTTCTGCCAATCTTTATGACACTGGTACTGGCTACTGTTGAAATACAATAATTTTCCTCTTTACTTTTAGACATCTTGGTGTCAAGGAGCAGCAAGATTTGGCTGCTCACCAAGGGAAGGAGAGCCAAGGGTGACCCCAGGGCAGACTGTGCCCTTAGCAGTGGGGCACCATCCCACAAGATCTAAGCGTGGCAGACAGAGCCAGGTGCTGATAACAGGGTCCATCAAATGTAAGCCATGAACCAGGGCCAGGGAACCTGGTGAGGAGCAGCAAGAGACAGTTCTGGAGGCAAGACCACAGCGTATGTTCCAGGGGTCCATCCAGGAGCTGAAGAAAGAGCTGGAGACCCTTTTGGCATAGCTCAGGCAGGGATTGGAGATCCCGGGCTGAGCTGAAATGGGGCTCCTGGGCCCATGGGTGGGGGATCCCATGTGGGGGTGATCAGGGCCATTCAGATTTGTTAGTGCACTCGGGGCCCTGAAATGGAGCCATCCTGAAATAAGCTATGTGGTGTCACTTGGTTAAAAAGCAGTCCTGGGGAGCAGTATGTAAAAGGTTGAAGGTGAAGAACATTTACGGAATACTATCCCACACTGGGATGGCGGACTTCTCATCACCTCACTGAAAGAAAATATAAAGTGACCTCCTTATGTATGAAGGCAAAACTTTACCTAAAAAAGTAATGCATGAACAGGTAATAAATGCCTAAATGGAAGCATAATTTGAATCTTTTGCTCTGGCCTTTTTTTTTTTTTTTTTGAGTCATACAACCTGAAATATTTAAAAATACATTGTCTCACCTCCAGGTAACAATGGTTCATCTTCATGCAGCTATTTTGCATGCATATTTCAAGCTTCTCAGGATATATTATTTTTCCAAAGTGGGCAGCTTCTCTAATTTTAATCAGTGTTGAGTGATTAACATTCTTGAAGATATACGTGAGAAACATTCTTAAGTATGGTTCACCTGACCTCTCCAGCTATGTTAAGGATGATGTTATTTTTTATGAGCCATGAATACAGAATCATTGACTGCTAGGAGGTAGCTATAAAATCTGGAGTACATGATCAAAAGTACTTATCCTTAGTAACTTTTTGGGTCTGTATAAAATAAATTGACCTTATATCCTTTTTTCATTAGCGAGCATCAATACCACAATAAACATCTCTAGGAATGCCAGCAACTTTTCAGTCTAACAGCAGCTGCAATACTGAGGCCAAATGATGGCATGAAATGCTGACCTGTCTCCTGTCCCACAGGTAGCACAGATTCTGACTCAAGGGTCAGGTAAAATGCAAATGCTTTCTGTGGTGGGAGTGTTCACATATCTGTTTTTTGGACTAAGCTTTTTTATGAACAGTTATAAAAGTGGCAATTTTGTAAGAAAACCTGGAGCCTTTCATGACTCATTTCAACTTTTTCCTCACACAGCCTGGATACCTGTATAGGACAACACTCACGACTTTTCTCAATTAAAATCAAAAGTCTTGTTTCCAAGCTGTTTTGCTAAGGTTGTTCCCCAGCCTGGGATTCAAAAACCTGTGAGCAATATATGTATTAATATATGTATAGAAACAATGTATCTCTATTAGAATAGAGAATAATATGTATTATTGGTGTTTTCCGCATAACAATATTTTTTTGTTGCGTGGACATCTAATCCAATCCCTTAGCCAAGGCTGGATCTTAGCACACGGCAGTTCCTTGAGGTTTACATAAAAGAATTTAGGACATTTATCTAATGCTTTTCCTGACTAGATCTTGGTATTATAAGCGTCCTTTTGCAGATGCCAGAGTTAGAGGACTTGCTTGAACCACCAAGCAGGTCAGTTGCCAGTCTGGGAGCAGGGCCTCTTTGCCCCTACCTAGGATCCAACATCATTTGAAATGCTCCTGGAGTGTCTACACAGAGCTAGAGGATGTGACACAGGACTTGGGGAGGATCCACACCTCCTGAAGCAGCAGGTGGAGTCTTCGTGGCCTAATCCAGGGCTTCTAAAATGACACTGTACCCTACGCTTTGGCAACTGAAGTAAGACTTAGTTTGAGATCAGGACATCTCGGTGCAGCTGTCTGCGTGCAAGTGAGGCATCCTGGCTGGTCATTTAGTGGAGGATTGACTTGATCACTGTCTGTGCTCTGAACTGATCAGCTCTCCCTTGACTACAAGAATTAGGACACCCATGCACAGACAGACACCTCCCTGTAGATTCATACATGAGAAGGCAGGTAGTCACTTACCTTTTTTTGTGAATACCTTTGAACGGATCTGGATCCCAGGTTAGATATCATGGTATCTGTGGTTCTCCTTTACATGAACAGATGTGCAAACCATCTTGATGCAACAGCTGTCTAAAAATAAGGAAGAAAGGAGATTTAAATGGAAAACATGTTATCAAATGCCATGGTTACAGTATATTACAAAACTTTAGAGGAACTAATATACCATATTTGATGTGTGTTTCTACATGTGTATTATTTAGTGTTGAATGACCAATGTGCATATTTAAAGAAACATGACCTTCAAAAAGAAGCAAGTAGCTGTGGAAACATTGTACCAAATTGTGTCTGTCTTTTTATTAAATATGGTCAGTTATCCATCACTTAAAAGAAAAAAGAAAAAACAATTGTCTGTATTATTATAAAGCAGCTTTTAACTATTTATAACAAATAAATATAGACATTCAAACAATTTTACTAACAGTGTTGCTAACTCTGAATACATATATTTTTCTCCTGTTGTATGCATACAGCTTGCTATTATTTGTACATATATAAATAGTTTTATTTAAATGATGCATAATTTTTCTTCTGGCATAGACATAGTAGCACACTGTTTTACAAAACTATTTTTAGAAAATGTTGTATGAGGAATAATGCGTAAACATGTAACTAATATTACCAGAATGAAAAATTTCTTGACTTTAAATGTAAAAGAACATACATACACCAAGCCTAGACATTTGCTTTTGAAAAAAAAAATATATTTCTGACTACTATGAGTTAACAAAACAGTAAAAGTCTCTAAGTAACCCTAATTTTAGTGTATTTTTGTGCCTTCTGTGATAGTGTATGCATTAGCTGAGTAAAAGACAATGCATGAGATGTTTCCTAATTGAATAAAAAATTCATTATATAAACCTAAATATGAAATATTTCTTACTGCTGCAACATAAAACGAATAGCTGTAATGTGTCATAAAGGCTCTAGGATGTTAATTAATGCTCAGGAAAAATTTTCCTTTTTGACATTGTCAGAAAGGTCATGAGGGGGACCTCATAAGGAGGTCATAAAATCGCTCAAATATTTTCTTAATTAAAAGTCATATGCAAAACATCTGTCTTGGTACATGTTTACTTCTGCAATATTGTGCTCATGTTAGGTGATGTTCTTGAAGACCTTGTAGAGCTTAATAAGGACAAAACAGAGGAACAGAGCTGTTACAGAAGCTAAAAGACTTATTTAGAAATGCCACTAGAAGTTCACAGCATTTAAAGATAGAAAACATTTAATGAAAATCCTATAGAAAAACTAAAAAATCAATTCCTAGAACACTTCAAAACTTTTTTTTAACCAGTGAAATATCTTTAAGTCCAGTTATTCAACTGCCATTCGTTACTATTTACACTGTGTTTCTAAGTACACAGGACTGTGATGTTGGAGGCAGACGATACAGTTTTTTTTAAAGAGTAGAAATGTAACAGAACTAAAGGGTCTGGAATGACAGCTACACGGTGACATAATTTCTAAAAGATGATCTTTTTCCATCTGCCATCAGGTAGTGAAGCAATATGTCATTGTTATTAGAATAGGATTAAGACTACTCTATTTCAAAGTCACAAATCAATTTTCACAGTCTTTTAACCTATGGGATTTCAAATGAATAGCAATTAATAGTGAAAGAAATGAATGCTGGATGCACAGACGTTTTCTGTTTCAGTGAAACCTATGTATGGGAAATTGACTTGAAAACCAGAAGTGAAGGTTTAAGGAATAAATGATGTGAATTATGTGCATTTTCCTTTTTTTCTTTCCTTCTTCTTAAGAGTGACAAATGTTTATTGTTGCACTATACTGATATACTTGCAAAAGCAGAAATAAAAAAAAAAAAAAAACCAAAACACTTGCATTTGTAACAACCAAAGAGGAAGTATTAATCTTAAAACAATGATCAATAGAGATGATCTCCTGACAGTTTTGGAAATGGCATTAGATGAAGGGAAAAAAACAAAACCAAAAAAAGCAGACATGGGGAGAAATAAAAGCAAGGTTCACTCTATATAATAGATAAATTATTTTCAGTCATATCAGAAACTAAGCTTCAAGCTTAGTGAACATAGCAGGTTTTCCCTTCGACTCAGTGAGCATGAAACCACTTTGAAACCACAGTGCTTTTATTGTACTTTGACTACATTAAATTAATGTACTCTGGTTATGTTTTTCACATACATAAACTGTGATTACAGAATAGATAAACACAGTTTCACTTAGCTATAAAGTAAATTTTCTTATTTTAAAAGTATATATAATTTAAATAACATGGAAAATAAATTGGATAACTTTTAAACTAATTATGCATTTCACTGATGCAGTTAATTTAAACTTAATAAAACAATAACAGTCTGATATGTATTAATTAACAGATCACTTTACCGTGGGATTTAAAATCAGCAATATTAGGAAAGAATCATGCTCCACATTATGTCTTAAAATCAAATGTCTTTATTTAGTTGTTTATTCTTGTATACATTGTATTTTAAGGTTAAAATCACCTACAGGAAATTCACCTATAAAGAGTTATTTTTCATTATTTCTGTACTGCTGAATGCAACCCATTCATTAAACAACAAGTAAGAATAAATATGAAAAGGTTGCTTTTAACTCTGGGATCTCCACCACCTTACAGGTAAAAATCAATCTTGGTAGGCCCAATCTTTGATCTGTTGTATATATGACTGACATGTACCTGCATTTGACAGTTGCTTTACCAGTCAAATATAAAAATCCACTAAAAAAAATCAAGTCTGAGGCTGAGTAACCAGCCTCCAAGGCATGAGAGACCTTAAAAGAGGTAGGCTAATTTAAGTACTGCATCAGCACTTAAATGCTGCCTCAGCTACTGATGCACTCACCTGTGGAGTGGGATGTGGATTTCGGTCCATTTAGATTTGGTGAGTGCTCCAGCCACACGCCATTACTTGTTAGCTGTGGCACCTTCAACTTATCTTACTGTGGCTACCATTTAAAAAGAGCAGCTCCCACATTTTGTGAGGTTCCTGCATACATGTGCTATTGCTATAGGTTGAATATCCTCATAGATTTATAGAAATATCCAGCAGTTGACTTCCTATCAAACAACAATCTGCCAGCTGTGCTTCTGACATCCATATTTCTTGTATTTTTAAGAATAACAATTTTTTTTGTTTCAGAATTTAAAGATGAGAAAGACATTGGTACCCCCATAGAATATGCGTGGCAGCAGATTCAAATATAAAATCATAGAATCATAGAAACATTTGCTTGGAAAAGACCTTTAAGGTCATCGAGTCCAACCGTAGCTGTCCACTACTAAACCACGTCTCTAAGCATGTCCTCGTCTACCTGTCTTTTAAATACCTCCAGGGATGGTGACTTGACCACTTCTTCAGGTAGCCCTTTCCAGTGCCTGATAACCCTTTTGGTGAAGAAATTTTTCCTAATGTCCAATCTAAACCTCCCCTGGCACAACTTGAGGCCATTTCCTCTTGTCCTATTGCTTGTTACTTGGGAGAAGAGACCAACCCCCACATCACTACCCCCTCCTGTCAGGGAGCTGTAGAGGTTGGTAAGGTCTCCCCTCAGCCTCCCCTCCAGGCTAAACAACCCCAGTTCCCTCAGCCACTCTTCATCAGACTTGTGCTCCAGACCCCTCACCAGCTTCGTTGCCCTTTTTTGGACACACTCCAGTGCCTCAAAGTCCTTCTTGTAGTGAGGGGCCCAAAACTGAACACAGTATTCAAGGTGCTGCCTCACCAATGCCAAGTACAGCGGTGGGATGACTTCCCTGGTCCTGCTGGTCACACTGTTTCTGATACAACCCAGGATGCTGTTGGCCCTCTTGGTCATGTAGGCACACCACCAGCTCATATTCAGCTGGCTGTCGACCAGCACCCCTAGGTCCCTCTCTGCCAGGCAGCTTTCCAGCCACTCTTCTCCAAGCCTGTAGTGTTGCACAGGATTGTTGTGACCCAAGTGCAGGACCCAGCACTGAGTCTTGTCAAACCTCACACAATTGGCTGCATACCATTAATCCAGCCCATCCAGGTCACTCTGTAGATCCTTTCTACCCTCAAACAAATCAACACTCCCACTCAATTTGGTGTCATCTGCAAACTTGCTGAGGGTGCACTCAATCCCCTCATCCAGATCTCCAGATCATTGATAAAGATACTAAACAGAACTGGCCCCAACACTGAGCCCTGGGCAACACTGCTTGTGACCAGCCTCCAACCGGATTTAACTCCATTTGCCACCACCCTTTGGGCCCGGCCATCTGGACAGTTTTTTACCCAGCAAAGAGTACGCCTGTCCAGGCTGTGGGCAGCCAGTTTCTACAGGAGAATGCTGTGGGAAACAGTGTCAAAGGCTTTACTAAAGTCTAGGTACATATTTCCAACAATAGACCAATAATAGTCAATAGACACTCTGATAGAAATGAGAGATTAAAGTGGGAAGTCTCAAATGAAAACTGGGAGTGGTTACTGTAGTTGTTATTGAGTAAAATCTGCATTGTATGTTGCATGCAATTGGATATGGACTTGATTTTAAGATTATGGATGTCTTTCTGAAGAGTGATAGGAATATACGATCATTTCTCTATTGATAAAAACAGTAACAAAACATTTATCTCATAATTTTACAGGTTGATTACAGACCAGAAAAATTACAGATACATAGAATGTTGCCAAGTGTTGACCAGGAGTACTTTCCTTATACAGAAAAAACATGAGCAGTTTTATCCCAGTGCACATACTTCATAAGCTATGTACTGAAAAGATTCCAGCATTGACAGTACAAATATCTTATACATATGCTGGTATTTGTTAATCAATTACATGAGTCACAACACATTCACTTTAGAGTTTAGATTAAGAAACAGATTTTTTTTGTATCTGAAATACTGTAAATTGCTATGAAAACCTTTTTGCATTTGTCTAATGCATTTCAAATATTCATTGCACCTTTCCATTCATTAAATTTTTACACCTTCTACCACCTTAACAATGTTATTAGCTTCTTTATTTGAAGTGAATGCTCTTCAGAGCATAATAAATTATTCTTTAAGTATGTGATAATGGGTAGAGATGGGCAACATACCAACAAAAACATGAGGTTTGATAGTAACGTTCAATGAAATCTCTACTAACAGCCAGGTATTAAAGACTAGAATACCCAGTATTTCTGTTTTTACAATATCCTCCATAACATTTTACATTTTAGTTACATGAAAACTTAGTTGGCTAAAATGAGATGGATATGCACAGAATTAAAGAACAATTGTCTATTAACCATGGCTCTTCATCTTATTCTACCATCCATACCACAAAAATCTAATTTACAGAAATCTTAAAACTAGACTGTTAGGGCAAGACTGTAAAATAAAAGATAAATGCAGAAATCAGTTCTTTTCAATTATAAGTGTAAAGACATTGCAAGTATTATTTAGTAGTTTCTCCACTGTTAATAGAAAAAAAATATAATATCTCATGGAACATACAAGAAGAAAGTTGGTACTGAGTTATATTGAGCTGAAAGATTACATTCAGTTAAAATAAAACAAATTTATTGTATCTAAACCAGCCTATTAGTATTAAAGGGGATTTAAGGACATCTTTGCTACCTGATATCTACCTCTTAGGCAGTGGCTGATCAGCCCCAAGATACCGCTACATGGCTAATACCTGCTTCAGAGGAGTTGCTTGGTGGAAGTTAAAATCTTGTTGTGAATTTCACTGTAAATCCAAGTATTGAACATAACAGTGAAAGCACATGGCATGGGCCAACAGTGTGATGTCAGATCTGTCTGTGGATTTCCCATGTGAGAGGGCAAACCTTCATTTAAGCAGAGAAAAAGCTAATATTTTCTTTACGAAATAAAACCAGAACAAACAATACTGCCACAAGGTTTTATTCTGTAAGTAAGTTGAAGGGAAGAGAAGACAGAGGAAGGATGGGTTTGAGAGTGATGGGAAAGGCCTGGAAAGCTGCATTCTGTATCTCCTTTAGATTCCCCTTGTGTTGACGAGTAAACTACTGCCACTGTTTTTTCCCATGTGTACTCTAGTTGTGTGCTTCTTACTTTTCCTAGTCCCAGTTTGAAAAACAGGGCAGATACTGTCTACCAATACATGGTTTACCTGATAGTCAGTGTAGATATTTCTATCTGAGTTAGCTACCTACGCTCCCTTTGGAGTCAATTAAAAGAAAAAACTCTCTCAGTTTGTCTGAACCTGAGGTCTGTCTCTAAAATGAAATGGATGAATTGGCTGAACCAGCTCCCTTTTTATGAAATAAGAACAATGCTACCACAGTTCTCAGGAGTGTTACGAAGACATTGGGTGAGACATAAAGTGTATAATATCACCTAATTCCTGTGCAAAATATTTAATTGGTTGATTTCAAACATTAAAAAAAAAAAAAAAAGCCTGTGTTTTTACTCTCTTTTTTTCTTTGGGAAAACTGACCCTTGGAAAAGAGAAAGCACAAGACATCTGAAAAGGCCAGGGACCCAGCCACACTCACAGCAGCTTGGACTGCCTTTGTCACTGGTCAATACCTACGGTTTTGAAGAAGATGTCAGATGAGAATTTGTAGAGAAACTAATTCTGGGAAGTGTATCCCTAGTTTTACTTTGAACATTACATTTTGGGGAAAACTTTCCTCCTCTAAACTCCATAGGAGACTTAATTTTTTATTTTTTTTTAAAGAATAACTGATCCCCTCTCTGATTATTCAGACTTCACAGGCTTCACAGAGATAAGATGTACTACAAAGTAATTTGCAAGAAAATTAAATGCATTACTCTTTCCATAATAATCATTTCTACAAACCACAGTATGAATAAGTGCAGCTTGAATGGCAGCTTAATTTATATACAATGCTAGATTTCAAATTTTGATTTGCTCCTGAAGCCTTCTCTGCCTCAGCTTTTGATCTTCCTGTAATCTCAATACTCTCAGTTGCAGAAGAATGAACTTTAGGTGTTGCTAAAAATAAAGTATGTGAAAAAAATATTTCAGCTGACAATACTCAAGATACCTTGTATTCCTAGAACAAAGAGTATGAGTGCACTGGGGACCAGTTAAAGGTCATTTTTTCAGTATCAGGTAATGTTAGAACTAAGAAAATAAACAGAATGATCTTGGCTGACATGAGTCAGACCATTTTCAAGTATACAGTATAAGCCATTAAGATTTGGCTCTGGCACATGATCACTCAAAAGAATAATGACTTTCACCAAAAAGGAGATGACTTAATTGCCTAACCTGCATTATCCTACATAATAACACTGTAAGCCTTCTTAGTGCACTCTTCCCTTAAATTATTTTATCCATTGTGTCAAATTCTGCTATTCTTTTCAGCCACACCACAATGGTTTAGACAACGGGGCTTCACTAACCTTACTAAGAGTGCAGTCCAACTTAATTTTGTGCCCTGACATAACAGGCTTAGAGGCTGATCCTGAAAAGACTAATGCCTGTCTTAACTTTTGGTGCTGCAACTGGCTCCATTGGCATCAGTGAAACTCCTCAGAGTATGCAAAGATTGTACACATCCATTAATCTTTGCAGAACTAGAGGCCTCAACTGTGTGTGAATGAAAAAGGGCAGGACTGTGCACTATATAGTAGCATTTTACTGTGGAGAACACTATGACATGGCAAGTACAGCTGTATGATTCTTCCGAATATTTTTCTGAATTTTTTGAGGTTGAGTTTTAATTATTTTCTACTGCAGAAAATATCTGCAAAAGCTATATTTTTGTCTTATGTGTTGTCATAAAGAAATGTGTAATTTTTCTTAAGAATAGTATGGAACACTGCAGCAAATTAAAATATTCCTCCAGCATTCTTTTCAGTTGTTTCAGATTCATGGATGAACACTTAATACATAAATAAATATATTGTGGTTTAGAGCAAAATTTCTGTAGGTAGAAGCAGTTTTTATTGGATAGCTTTTCATTGCCTGCTACTTCCAACTCAGGCTATAGGAAAATCAAGATAAAATGGTGATCCTTAAAAGTTATTGTATGTATCTTAAGTTCAGAAATCAACAGTCATGTATGTACCTTAGCTTGGCCTTAAATTCTAAGGAACTGGAGGTTGAACAAGTCTTAAGGTTTTCTACACTGAAATCTTGTCACTCATAAAGATTTGGAAGAAGTGGTGAACCTGTCATTTATAACATATATTTTTCTCTTAGTAGCCACATCATAGAACTATATTTTATCAGAAAGAGATAAACATAGTCAGTTCCATTCTATTCCAGACTAACATGTTTCATTTGTCTTCAGCTGGTGTTTCAAGACCTATTCCTTGCGTGTAACTGTCCTACACAACTCTTTTTTCCCTAGATGACATTAAAGCAGCTTTTCCAGCTGGTAACTTAAGGCTGCTGTATCATCTGAGAGGTTGTCTTGTTTTTGACACATTAGGGCACATATGGACTACAGCAGAAAACAAAGTTAATTATATTAGATAAGTACAAAGAAAGGGCTATTTCACAGACATCCTGTTATTGGGTTTTCTTGGTCTTTGGTTAACGTATATCGAAGTAGAATAAGTGAAGATTTCATACTACCAGAATTTTATATGAAGAACAACAGGAAGAGTATGAATCGATGATTTTAAGATAACTGATTAACATTCAATACTAAAACTGCATATCTTTGTGCTTGACTTTTTAATCTTAGCTTTCATGAGGCTGATAAAGTCTGCAGGGCCAAGCACATGTTATGGACAAAGCGCAACAGAACAGATCTTCTCTAACTTGGCTGAAAATATAGATGGAAGAAGCAAAGTTACACACCAATATCTGAAACAAATAAGAGGAGGAGTGTGGAATACTTGAACTGTACTCGGGAGCTAAAAGAAAGAAGCTAAACAAGATGAAAACTGCATTTGTTTTTTGGTTTCCTAAGGAAGTGCTTTTATAGGGCTGGGTTCAACAGAAGAAGTCTAAGAAAGAAAATTATTATGAGCAGTCCTGCCCTGGCAGGAGAGGTGAGTGTCTGGTTTACACTATAAACAAGAAGCAATTTCAGAAGTATATTCCATCCTTGCTCTTCCCAAGGAAAGGACCCACCAGCAAAGCAAGCTTCAGTTGCTGAAGAAAATTCTTAGTGAGGATTCTCCTTCTTTATTTTGAATAGTCTGCACTGTAAGAAAAAGAGCAACTGTCAGTTTTATTACATGATTTGGAGTGCTGATGCATATTTTCAACTTGTTTCAGTACATTCTTGCCTCCATCAAGTGGAGTTCTGATAGAAAAGTCCAGAACACCACAGACATGGAAAGTAAAAGAGAAAAATAATGTAACTGCACTTAAATATTTATTTAAAAAGCTTTTATTTCTCCTTACCATAAAATATTAGGGCTGAGCTGAAAAGTGTTTTTAATATCAACTGGGAGGGCTAGCTGAATGTATTGCACTAAGATTAGGCTAAATGTTAAATACCTAACATTAGATACGTGTTGTTGGTACCTACCAGTGTGAGATATACAGGCAAAAGATTCAAGAGTAGTGTGTTCTCATCTTCACTTTCTTTCCCCAGTTCTCATTTACACATTGGTTATATTAAGAAATAAATCAACCTTTTTCTTTTAATCTCAGAATATCATAAACACTAATGTTTCTGAAGATATTAAAAAGTGTCTTGCATGAAGCGGTTGCCATGTAAAGTGTTACTGATTTTGAGAATATTTCTTATGAATGGATAATTGATAACTCATACTGTTAGCTGTCTAGCAGAACACTTACATTTTAAAAAAATTTGAAATCCTAAGAAAGGACCTCAGGATGGTATTGGTGTTCAAGCTTTTCAGACTATCGTTCAAAGTACCAGCATTTCTTTAGCTGCCTTCTTTAAAAAAAAAAATCTTATAACACAAATCCACTCCAACAATGCCACTTTTAATGACTCTGCTAAAATTTTAAGCTAGCACTCCATCATATCCAATAAAAATGGTTCCTGTAACACATAAGTTTTCTGATAACCATGACATATAAATTGCCTGCAGAAGGAAATCAGAAGACTGTATCTTGAATTCAGCTCATCTGTCAAAAGCTTAAAGATAATTTCTGACCAGTGTTATAGGAACGGTTTTGAACAACCTGCTTTGGACTGTTAGTAAACGACAGCTATTGGAGAGATAAAAGCACCAGCCTGGAAAATGAGAACTCCTTTAAATTTCACTTAATGGAGCCTATTTCTGAGTAGTTACACACCATGAAGTTTTGATTTTGCTATTTAAAAACCTTAAGATGAAAAGGACAGCAAGAAGAGAAGGGTTTGGATTGAGAAAGCAAGATTATCTTTTGAGATAATATAGAAACATGGCAGTAACAGTAACCCCATAGATTATGAAATTATGAACCTGGTGGGTAACCTCAATAAAATCTTCTGAAGGCAGACTATAGAGCACAGAGGAATTTAATACGTTTAAAAATATTTAAGGAATTCTGAATAATGTTGCCATTTTATTAAGAGGAAAGAGGAGGAAATATCTAGATCACTAAAACAGAAGCACATACATCTAGTTAAGACTTCCTAAAGATTAACTAGCTGATTTCCCCAAATAGATGAGGCACTTTGACACAGACTCAATGGATAACCATGAGTAAGGCTTGACTTTATTATAATATAGAACAGCTTGGAAGGAAGTGTCCAGATGATATAAGGGTTGGACTTGATGATTTTAAAGGTCTTTTCCAACCTAAACAATTCTATGATTCTATGATGCAATAAGAGCTTAGTACAATTAGACACTCTATTGCATGGGCTGCTGATAGGTTGGGGCTTCCACCTCTGCTTGTGGGACTGGACATAGTCATGGATGCACTGGGTTTTATATCTGATTAAGGTACAAATATTTAATCAGAGCCTAATTACGGAAGTCTGCATTCATCTACCATAAATTCCTTAGCTCCTCCGGCCTTGTCAACCTGCTATCACACTTTCCCTCTCAGACCTTTTCAGACGAAAGTTTCCATTTAGCTTTTGAATATTCTGGAGCGTTTTCTCTTGCACACCCATCTTCGTCTTCTCCAGAGACTTCCTTCAGAAGCTGAGGATTAAAAATAATGCTCTTCAAACAGAAAACGCCCATATGTAAGACACTGCTGGAGAGCACCAACTCCAAAAACTGCAGTCATGGCCATATACATGCACATACACACATACTCATACACATACTCTCTTACTTATAACACTGTGAATGAAAGAGGAGAAAGCATAAAAGAATGAATTTGAAGACAATCCAGACTCATTGATTTAAAATTCATTGATTCCATGACTGGAATGTAGCTATTGATGGCTACAGGCTGTTCAGTATAAAGGATTTTCCTGAATTAATGTCTCCTTTAAATTGAACTACAGCCCATATTTAAAAAAAAAAAAAAAAGTAATATACCTCTCAGCTTTCATATAAGCATTTTCAGTGGTGGCGATAATCTGTCTCAGGCCATGACAAGTTGTCCTAGTGGGTAATTATTTTTGCTGCAGAAAATGTTTGCTTTGCTTCTTGTTACTGAACACATCTAACATCTGTTTCCAACTGGATCTTGTTATATTGTTGTTTTTCCTTAAATACAAATAAAGTAAGCTTATTCTTTGTTATTTTACCAAAATTATTTTTTGGCATTTTTCTCTTGATAAAATAAATAATTTTTAAAATAAGTCTTCTGGCTTTGTACTTAGATACATTTCATGGTGCTTTTCTAAATTCGATCTAGTATTTCAATACGTTTCCCATATCAACATAAGGCCAGAACATAGATTTCCAGAAGTATTTGTGCAATGATTGAGATTGGAAGGACTCTGTCTTCTACTCTTATCTTTATATACACCAGGATTATATTAGTCCTTTTGGTCCCATTATGGAACCCATCACTTTTTCAGTTATTCTTTCCCAGAATAAAGTTGTTCTTCTTGAAGAAGCATGGACTTCATCTTTTGCTGTTACATGTAGAACCTTCTATATTAATAAAATGTATGGTTTTTACCAGGATAACAAACTGATCTTGGTCACAACTATTGACAGCTTCTCCCATGCTTGTATTAGTTGCACCTGTACTGGTAGTAATTCAATACCCTTTTCCTACTTTCTCCATACAAAAGTTAGAACACAAGGTCATGAATCATTCCCTGTGG
This sequence comes from Egretta garzetta, assembly GCF_000687185.1. Classification (NCBI taxonomy): domain Eukaryota; kingdom Metazoa; phylum Chordata; class Aves; order Pelecaniformes; family Ardeidae; genus Egretta; species Egretta garzetta. The sequence goes on from NW_009260493.1 coordinate 4,845,051, forward strand.
GAGCTATTAAAATGAAATAGCTTGATTATGGTTCTCTGTTTATAATTACACTTTAAAAAGAGATTAGCTTTTAATCAATTTGTTCACTGAAATTCCCATTTTTATTTTTATTTTCTAAAAGCTAATTTTTAATAAATGTCCACGTTATATTGAAAAAAAAATTAAAACATAAAGAAGATAAAACCAAAAGGTATCTAGAAAGAAACTAGGATGTGTTAGTTTCTCAAAGTGTCTTGTGATTTTTATACCAAACTCACTGTGTGTATGTGGCAGGGGAGGGGAAAAGTGTCAAGGCTAACTTTCAGTTGCACTATGATGGTATCTTTGCACTATTTGTACAGTAAATAGAAATGAGTTGTATATTTTCAGTTTTTGAATGAAGAAGGCAAGTTTGTTGCAAAAATGGAAATAAAACAATCTGCATTTTAAGGCTGTATGACTTCTTTTTTTCCTTTTTAAAGTTTTAAAAGGCATTTTTAAAATAGTTCAGAAATTACTTCCAGAAATGCTGAATAAACATTTTGAGAATAGGAAAAGGGAGTTGCTTCCTACTAGGACTATCCTTCTGTCTGTTTTTTACAGAGAGAAGTAATTTAAAGAAATTAAGAAATTATTTGTTTAAATCATTCTCATTTACAGCATTATGAGTAATCAATATGTTATTTTGTGTGCATCCAGTCATAGCTACCAATTTAGCACTGATTTACCATCCTACAGCTTTTAATATTAGTCTTCACCTTTTACTAACATCTAAAAGCCCAGCCCAGAAATCCTAAAATCCCTGAGAAATGTCAATTACACTTCTGCAGAGCAACTAGATACTGCATGAGTATTGCAACTGGCAGATATAGATCAATGGGTTTGATGAATCATGGACATGAATTTTTTGGTCATTAAATGCTGGCAGGTGTAAATACTGCAAATATGCATTTGAAGACTTCATGTGTTAGGTAATCTTGAGTAGAGATAATAGACATTTTAATAAAATACGTAACTTGGTGTTGAATACCAAGGTCAGTAGATGACTTCTGATTATGGTTCAGAATACACTTCCATAGAGAAGCATCATGGATCAAACCAGTTTTTCCACATAGTCACAGAGAACTTGTGCTGATGCTTTTTATGAAATGCTGGAGCACTACCGTCCCCCAATTTACAACTACAACAATAGGATGCATGGTTTCCATAGAAACCGAAGAATTCCAAATGAGGGGGAAAAGTAGGCTGCAGCATACTTCTGCCCCTTCACACAGGCAGAAAAAATAGTAAGCAGGCATGCAGAATGAACAAAATACTTGATCTTCTCCTCTCTCCTCTCCTCTCCTCTTACAGCATGAATGGCAGTGGTAAGAGCATCTCACACGAAGACGAAATAAAAACTGATGGTGCCACGCTCACTCGTATGCTTCTCATATATGGATTTGCAGTATGGTAGCGACCAGCAAAAAAGCAATTAAAATAAACAAATCAATACCTTTATTTAAAAACCACTGAGAACACCTCCTTGCAGTGCCTGTTGCAGCTTGCAGTGTTTTACAGTGTTGCAGTTTGCACTACATTTGATATGACAAATCCTTGGCAACATTCCTGAAGTCTGAAGCCTTTCTACATGCTTTGACTGCCAGTGTATCTGCTTTCAGAACTGTAACATTTGTATGACCAAACTCCAAAAAGACCTTGAAATTACCAGATTCAAATTAGTGTTATACTGCTATGTGGGAAACAAAAATGAATAACAGGAATCTAACCACTTCTTAGAGTACGAGTACCTTATTCACTGGGCAAAATTCCCACTTTCTTGCTAGCCTATTATTTTAAAAATGTTGATTTTTTTTTCAAGTTACCAGGGGATACTTTAAATAAAGCAACATCTATATATACCACAGAATTCACAAACTAACTCTGGCATAGCAACCCTAAAAAATGAAAATAAATAAGTTAGTTTGCAAAAAACCCCACTTTTTATGACTGTGAAGAACTGAAGGTAATAAGTAACTAAACATTTGCATTCTGGTACCGTTTTGAAAAGCCATGTTTTTAATCATCTTCTGCTTGTTTTGTACCAATGAACACAGAATTTTACTTGGACAACGGAATATGTACTCCCAAATATTTGGACCTAAAAGCCATATAGATCAGAAGTTAATAAAAAACTATCCAGTGCTTCTTGTCACTTCTGTGGAATCCCTAATTCTTGTCAGCATCATCCTCCATAAAGTATTCATATTTATCTGCAGTAAGTATAAAACAGTAATGTTTAACAGTTTCATGAAACTAATGCCTTACTCTAAAACCTTAGCAGCATCTCAAGGCAACTGCAGACTGGTCTATCAGATCACTGAACTGTGGTTTATGTGATTACTGGTGTTATTTGACTTAGTATCCATGTCTTCTGTCAACAGAAAGGAAGCTGAATAAAACAGAAATGCACATATATATTTTCTGTAGTTCATCTGAGTTGAGAGTAAAAGCCTCAGAAAGAGTTTTACTTCTTGTGCAGCACAGGAAAAAGCACTGACAATTTTCCCTTATGATCATGTTTTGAAGATTTACATTTCAGTAGAGTTTCTATATGTCCCTAATTGTCCAAGCAAGTAAATCTTGTCTATGTTAAATTCCTAGGGACAGGTGCCTTGTAGCTTGGTCTCCTAAGGATATGAGGCTTACATCCACACAATATGCATGTGTTTATGCATGCAAAAGTCTCCAACTGCATGACTCAAAAAAATCCCCAAACCAAAACCAGCCATATAGGGTTCTCAAAGCTATTATGTTCCTAGGCTAGCAAAGAAGAGAAAGACATGATTAATGCACCAACAGAGGGGAGAAAGCAGCAATTATAAGCACAGCCTGTCAGAGATTCCACAAAGGAAAGAGATGCTATGAAAATCCCAACTGCATAGAAGCTTCAGGTGGAGATTGTGCCTCAGATAGAACAGGATGCAACCAGAAGATGTAAAAGCATTTTTCTTTTTTGTTACAGTGCTCATGCTTTGCCTGTTCAGACAAGATTAGTGAGTATATTGAAGGCAATTTGGGTCAAATTTTTGTTCTGGATATTGCTGTCTCACTGAAAGAACCTGTTAGCTGGGCGTCAATAAATATCTGGTCTCCAAACACAAAAGGTATCCCTAAAGAAGTTGCTGACCACTTCTAAGACACCAGTTATAGGAATAGGGGAGTATATATACATATAACAGAAACTGAACTCTGGACTTGGAAGGAAAGGCTGATGAAAATACAGTTACCAGATAACATCATGAAATCGAGACATAAGCAGTTTCCAACATAACTTCCAAATTAAAAAAAAAAATCCAAAACCACCAATCAACCAACCAAAGAAGCAAAACTTTATGTATAATACCATACTCAGTTTGGGGGAAACTGTTTTTATTTATAGTGCAAGTTTTCCCATAAAATAGGGTAAATACCACAAGAACTGGTTAAAGTGTGCTGAGGATTGATAGTTGTTATTATCATCATTTTGCTGAGAGAAATTCAGGCACAATTCCTCTGGAAGCTAGTGATAGGAAGCAAGGAAGGGATACAATCATAGCCTGATGGTGACATCACTGGTTATAGGCATGTCAGCACCATGCAATGGACCATTGTGCTGAAGTTGTACTGCAAGGGCTGTTCCCTTCCGCAGCTTCCGCCTGGCAGAAGTGCATACAGGGTGGAACAGAGCCATGGCAAGATTCTTGCTTTGTCCACAAGGCAGGCTACTCCTGCCCTTTTGGCACTGAGTCTAATGAGCACACGTATCACCACATTAACATGCTTCTACTGCTTCAGTGTCAGTGAAGATCAGCTGTCTCTGCACTCTTCTTGAGGTGAACATGCGTGATGTTAGCCCATTCCTTACTCCTGTATTTCTAGGCTAATATGACTTTGTATTCTGTGAGAAAATATGAACACTCCCTGAGGTATATACAGTTTTCACCACAGTGAAAAACTTATTTATATACTGATATTAAGCAATAAACAAGGAATTCTGTTTAAACTAATGATTTGGTTAATAAAAACTGAAAACAACAAATTCTATATGAAAAAATGTACCCTTGCAATAGACACTTCTTATATGAGAACTTAATCATCTGCACATCTCTATTAAGAAATTTCATGTAAATCACTCTAATATCTGCCCTGAAAGTACTGCAGCTGGAAAATCTGCTTGCTTGAATGCAAGTCAGTGCTTCCAGTCACTCAGGTTATATCAGAGAGATTCAACCAGTGCCAGACCCTTCATTCCCCACCCTGAGGCCCAGAGTGGACTTATTCCCTACAGGAGTAAGAGAAGACCTTGGCAAATGCGTGTGTCTTGCCTCAAGAACAGCATTACATATGAAGCAATGCAAACAATGTAAAACCTGACACAATTACAGCTTATTAGATATGTACTTATCAGTCCTCATGTTGGTAGGTCGAAGAGATTTTCTTACTGTGGCTATGTCAGAGCAGTCAGTCAGACTAAGGCAACTGGGTATCTGTAGATCCCAGACAGGTATATAGAAAGAGTAGATAAAAGCATAGCTTAATACCATAGTTTTCTAAAACAATGAGCGGTTATGGGGAAGAGAGCTGGTTGTCTTGTGGAGAGTCAGCTAAAGGAATTTCATAAGATCTTTAGGAAATGCTAAGCTTTCACCCAGTGAGTACCAAGCTCCTCCAACTACATGTCCACAACCACTAGTCACTTCTGAAAATCTTGGTCAACCTTTTTTTTTTCCTTTCTATACATACTAGCACATAGCTACTTGCCATTGATGAGGTATTTGAACATAAGTTGTCCCTGAAAATGCAAGAAAGCATGTGCTTAAAATAGGTCAATGCAAGGGACAGAGTAACTACCTCCATGTCATGTGTAAATCTGGAAATACTACATTATGTTTGAAATTTCCTTGATATTTTCATACATTATGTAATTTCATTGTACACTTAACAGAACAATCTTTGCATAAATTTGAATAGATCACTTTATGTCACAGGCACGTTAAAAGCTAAAGCTAAGTCCAGAAGTGGGAATTATAAACGCCTAAGTATTGTTCCCTTTTGATAATCCTAAGGGCAAGTGACCCAAATCAGCTTTTCCAAAGTGACTCACATCCATCACTTCGGAGCCGCAAAACACAGAAGACCTTGTATGTATGGAGAGCTTCCATCTAGGGATGAACAAATGGTTCAACGCCCCATAAAGACATCCAGGTTTTATGAAACAAGCTCCAAACTGAGGCAGCCAAAACGAAAATCTTCTCCTGAAGGTTTCTTTCTATTCTTACCTCAAAGGTAGGAATAATGATTGATCCATCTGGCAAGGTTGTTTTTTATGGAGTAATTAGTGTTGAAAGGACTGCTGAATATGAAAAAAACAATGTAAAATGGTATGTGTCATTATTAAAAGAAAATCAGTTACAGCTCTAGAGCTCTCTGAAAGCTTTAATAGTTATTGTTGAACTCAAGTACATATCCACAGTCAGTCATTATCTTTAAGAGAATGCCAGCTTTAAAGGGAAAAGTACAGATTTTACACACCACTTTACATATTAGCGTTTCAATAAAGTTAAGAGGCCTCACTACATAATAAAACCTGGACACAAGAAAGAGTAACAGTTCTAATATTAATGCTACTAATGATCACTGATGACAAATGGTACCCATGCTTACTATTTCAAGCAATTGTTCATGACTACTTAACCAAATTTTTAGACAAATGTATTTGGCTCCACTTGTATCTCTTTGCACTCCTGCTGATATGGCATAAACATTAATGGAGAGTAAATGTTAAACTCTGTACAAAGAGTCGCAGAAACTGAATGCGAAGGGCCTAATTCTCTGGTGGTGCAACCATGGAATTTTGCCAGCACAGAAATTTGGCTCTACACACGCACACACAAGCAGTTGGCTGCCAGTTTTTGTGCATACAGCCAAATGCAGAACAGAAAGAATAACATGTAACTTAGCTAGGCTCTCACAAGTAACCAACACGTTCTGATTACACATAGCAAATAGTCACATAGGTGCATGATTAATGTAGAGTAAAATTCAGTCACGTTCCAAAAATATGTTTGTGAAACAAAGGCATTAACAGAAATCTATCTGAAGAGGCTGAATTTGTCAGATAAATTGTTCATTGTGCAATAGCCCTTTATGTGTAGTGCTGGGGTTAGCAATAAAGCAAGGAAGAGTTACAGTACACAACAGCAATGCAGAGCAGTTCTTCAGCAACACAAGCAAATATAACAGTAAGGTAGAAAAAGAGAACAATGAAAAAGCAGCGTGCTGCTGAAGATGTAAGCAGTGTTTAGTCCAAATTCAGCAAGACCTAGAAAGCAAGAACATCTTCTGCAACCAAAATGTTGCCGTTGTGGAATTCTGTATTCATGGAGAGCTTTAATATCTTTTTAAAGCAGGAAAAAAAGGTATTTCAAGCCTACTCTGGACACGTGCAAGATTCAGTTAGTACTCTCTGTCACAGCTGGACAACTATTGGGAAACAAACCATTAAAAATCCCACAGGGCAGCATTGCTAGACATCCAAATAAATTTGAGTTATGCTAATCACAGTGAAAGAGTGAAACAGCTACACAACAGACACTTGGTCATTTCTCTCGTGTCACAGCTGGAAATCCAAAGATGCATTGCGCTGCCTTGCTGAGAGGATTAATGTGTCTTTGCAGGTCTGCTTTTGGTCCTGGGTGTTCTTCCTTTTCTATTTCCGACTAGCAGACTGCTGCTGGATGAGCCATTGAGCCTACGCTGATGATATTAGTACATCAGAGATACAAAGCTGAAACCCTCTGCAGCACTTTGGGGTTCAGATATGGCTTTATTACTATTCAGTCACCTAAATTTGTCTCCTGCTGGTGAGCTCCTCTGTTTTCACAGGCAACCATTTCACAGGACTACTATCAGCAAGGTGAATTAGTGCACCTGTTTGGAATTTATACACACAAAGAAACCCCGTCTGTCTTTAAAAGCCACTGAAAAAGGAATCTTTTAAAACTACTTTCCTTGTGGAAGACCATTTTTTGGCTTTTGTTTTCCATGATCGCTTCTCTTTCACATACAGTTTGCAGACCTTGCAAGACACGACAGATTCAGGAAGGACTTCCAAGCCAAGGTCTCTGAGATCATAAAAAAGAATAGCTTGAATATGTCTGCAGACTAAACCTTCTATTCCTAGTTTTTAAAAAATATTTGTCATCTTCTCTTCTTTTTTCCCCTATTGTATTTTCTGGAACAGAATGCTCTCCTTGTTTTACACATGTATTATATCATCAAGAAAACATCAATATTAGAGCAGAATGCCACAATTGAGATTAGGCTGTTTTACTGTATTTTACAGTTTTGTCAATTCTGAGCAGAAAAGCTAATAAATTAGCAAGGTTACACTGTACTAGCTAGAGCTGTCTGAGTCTGAGATGAGACACCGAAACATTTCCTGGAGCAACTCAGTCCTACAGAGCTGAGCAGCCTTTGTTCACTGCGGATTATTCTGTTTTTCCCAAAGACATTTATTAATACATAATGCAATGGAGCCAAGGCTCACTGTGTTCTTTGCTTCCTACTTGATGCTTCTGTTCCTCCAGGAGCAAAGAGAACAATCTCGTATGACCTCCCTGCATTGTACTCATTTAAGAAGAAACACAGTCCATCTTTCCGTATTTAATCCACACTTTTTGATTATCTGATCATCTGATCATCTACCAAAGATATTTATATTCTACAAGATCAGTAGGAAGATTTTGGGAATATGGCTTCCTGAAGTGACTTTTCAGCTATCCTTTTCTTGTCAAATTGCACATTACTCTCTAGTGATGAATAATAGGCTGTATTGTTGCTCAACATGTATGACAGGAGAAGGGAGTGGTAAGTAATGATGAATTTGGATCATTTTGATAGACCAAACTGAATTCCTTAGGCTTTGTGAACAATAGGCTCTTGTGCAGCGAGTGTCATATAGCCGAAGGCAGAAAAGGAAACCCTACTTTAGAGGGTATCCATTGCCTATAGACAAGAAACTTTCAAACTGAAGCTTTTGCTACAAAGCAAATCTGACCTTCCATAGTTAGGCAGTGTACTTCTTTCATTTACTTCTGTAAATGAAATTAGCAAGACTATTATTGGAAACATTTATGCAGCTGCTGTAGGTTTGAAAAATTTGAAGATTCATTTCAAAACAGAGAAATTAGAAAAAAAGCAGAAATTATGAATAAATTCAGAACAAATATGACAAAAAACTCAACAGAGCTTGGCAAAAAAATACAGAACTCAAATAAAACATGACTTCAAGGGTGAAAATTAAACAAATTAATCTATTCTATTTTTCCCTCAAAAAATTTGCCTCAAAGAGGTTTTATGGTAAGAGGGAGTTCTCTCATATGAAATAAAAAGGCACAATGAGATCAGATTTTCATACCTGCACACAGTCAGACTTAGTGGAAAGAGATGGTTTTTTGCACCTGGAAGATAATTAAATTCTGGCATAACCTATAAAAAGATGTGATGGAGTCCCCATCATTTTAAATCAGGACTGCGTAACTTGATAAAAATATTCTATTCTCAAATTATGGACATGGTTCAAAATTTATTCAGTAAAGTTGTCCACCTGGTATTGTGCTAAAAATGAGACACATTTCCCTAACAGACTTTTCAGGCCTTTATATCTATAAATGGAAGTATAAATTACTACGCATTTCATTTTATACCAAATTATAAGCTATATCAGCTTCTGATGATATCCATGCAGCAAAATATTCATTGATAAATTTAGTAATATTAGTCTATGTTTAGAACTGTAAAAGCAGTCTCATAAGCTATTTCATATGTGGTAACACAATCCTTTATTTTCTTTCCGTATAAGCTAGAGGTCATGTCATAGAATATATGTTAAATTCATGTTTTGAAGATTGGCTGTTTGAATTTTCTTACACAGAGATATGTGTCTAGTGTTCCTTAAAATGCATCCTTCCTATATATTTTAAAACATGTTTTCTGAAGGCTTCAGTGAAAGAAAGTAGGAACTCTCCTGATCTTTCAAGAGTATTTAGGTTTTAGAAATTAATTATTCTTGCAGTCATAAAACATCCTTTAGTCCTGTATATCCAAAATTTCTCTCTCTAGCTTTCATAGCTCTTCATAAGATACTGAAATGATTAATATATCTTTAATTTACAAGATTAATATAGTACAGCTGTTACAGCTGTGACAGTCTAAAGATACCAACGAGGAGGAGTTTGTCCAGAGAGTCAATATGTCCATTAGACCACTGATATTTCTGAAAAAAACCCCAACATTATTACTTGGAATTTTCAGCACTCAGTTTTCATCTCTCTATTCTATATGGAAGCTTGAATTATTTCATATCCTTTTAAAGCTGTGTTTTGAGAATGTATTTTTGTGTAAGTCAATCCGTTCCCATCTACCATATTCTCCTCTTTCAATTTTTTTTTTTTTCATATCCTTTTAAAGCTTGTTTTGAGAATGTATTTTTTGTGTAAGTCAATCCGTTCCCATCTACCATATTCTCCTCTTTCAATTTTTTTTTTGTTTTTCATTCCATTCTTCAGGTATGCCTCATCCCTAGTAAAAAATTATGTAAAAGTCTAAGATAATTTTATACTGCATACCTAAAATCTTATGTGACAATTTTGTTCACTGCTCGCTGTCAAACTGAACAGAGTGAGTTATACTTTAGAGAAAATAAAGAAATAGAATAAATCTAACAAATATAAAATAAAACAAATTAAAAAAAATAGCTTGGACATTCACGATTGAAAAATAAATATGTAAGGAGTTAGCCTGATCTCCCAAACTGTAGAATATATATATACATTTAACATATAATTCCATATCAAAGAAAAATGGGCTTAATAACTCAATAAGCCGATACATGCATACCTGCATTGGGTTTAACTTAACATTGTGGTTAGACTGAATTAGAGCTGTGTGCAATATCTGTATTTTATAGCAACTATAGGACATAGCTCAGACTCCTCCAGGGGTTCATGATACTACACATGGACTTCTTTTGAAAAGTGGGGTCTATCTACAATGTCTCCAAATAGTTTGTTTCTTCTATACATGGTCGTACAATTGAAAAGCTTACCTTCAATATAAAACAAAACCAAAAACATTCAACAAAAAATCAACCAAAAAACCAAAGAATACTCCCAACCAAAAAAACCCAACAATGATAAACACCCCCAGAAAACCTCCCCTCCCCTTGTCTCTGCTGCCAGACTTTATTTTAAGATTTCTGATCCTAGATTGTTCCTTCTAAACTCAACAGCCCTCAGAGAATTCACTGTCAGAAGGTTCCCAAATGAGCATCATTAGGAGATCAAAGTTTTCCAACAGTTGATCTGTTACTTAGTTACCAACTCCCTGGAGTTATGACTTGACAAACTGTTCTGTCCTGAACAGAAGTTGACATTTTGTCCAAAGGGGCTTCCACCTGAAAAGAGGATCATCAAGATTTAACAACCTTTTGATGTCACCTTGGATCACCATTCTTTGAAATTGCAGCAGCGCAAAAACTCCAAAAAAGGAGGTAAAAAGATCATAGAGACACTGGTCCCACATACAAAATGCACTTTACAGTCTTAACACACAGACTCAGGGAGCATCTCCAGTATCAAACAGAACTCAAAAGTTCTGCACAGACAGATTCACTGTTTCACATTTGGATATAGAATTAAAATTTGGCCTCCTGAAGCTCCCAATGTGAAGGACTTCCAAGTTAAATGTTCTGGCACAGGCTTATCTTAAATTTGATAGAGCACTGTTTAATTTAAGATGTTAACATTAAAAAATATCTGGATGGCACCCAAGGCATTATAAAGCTATGATTTTTCTAAATATTCATCACTTTGTACATTCTCTAAAACCATCTTTCCCATGCAAATAATTAGACATTTCATTCTTTTAAAAATGTATCTTGGGAATTAGCAAAAAGTCAATTCTCTGTTCCGTATTCTGAATGCAAATACGGAAAAGAAAGCGCCTAGTACAAAGAGGTTGTGGAATTTTTTCTACAGAAAGGTCAGAGTGGACAAAAGGATTTTCATGTCAATATCACCCTTTACATCCTGCTCAATCTTCACCTTGCAAGAAAGCGATGCATTTTATTACTTTTCAAAATGAAAGCCTATTATTTCTGCAAGTGATTCTTGATCAATAGCAAATTCCCCACATAGCTTTATTTGAGGACATTTGATATATGGGCATTTGTCATCCTTTTAAGACTGAAATAAATGCTATTTAAAATAAAATTAAATGTCTCCTTCTAGCTTTTTTAAAAAAATTCATTTAATTCATCAGGAAAATCACCAAGCAAAAAACTACACTTTTTATGCATATGAACATGGACCATCACAGAATGCATTATGCATTCATGTTATGCATCCATATTTGGACTATAAAAGAAAAAACATACTAAGTATTGTACAGTGACACTGATTTACATATATATACACATACACACACGCATATATAAAATATATCTTAGCACTATAGATTTGTCTATGTCCTGGAAGAATAATTTTAAAAGAACCCCAAACTTAACAAAACCCCATCAGTTTCTCCTTTTCGTCTTCTTATTCTCACCACCTGATGATGGCTGAATAATTGCTCCTTGTTGTCTTTCTAATCATTCACACAATACCAGAGTACTTTTAAAACAAACAAAATACCACCCCACCAGAAACATTTATTTGACATTAAAACTCATAAAGGACTTTTTTGCAGTTCCTGTAGCATGCACAGGGCTCATATGTTTTCCTACTTAAGAAACAGGGCCCCCTCGCAGAAACGACGACTTGTTCTGCAGGACTAAAAAAAGGTCTATGTCTGAACGACAGATCAGAGGCTTAGAGTGAATCTAACAACAGGACTGTAATAAAATAGTGAAATAATGCTCTCAGTTTTATTCATATGAAATATGTCATATGACAAAACTATAAAAAATGGCAGTCTTATCTTGAAATCAGTCAACGTGTGATGAAATCATCTTTACACTCAAATATGCCGAGAGTTCCAAAGGCTGCAGTTGTAGGGCCTCAGACTTCAGTGCAAGAAACGAACAACTACTTGATTAAAACCAAAGTTCTATTATCGTAAAGGAGAAGATGATGCATTGCACAGCTCCACATTCAGCAGTCAGTGTCTTCTGAAAGCCTCTCTAGTGTATGGCACTGCAGTGGAGAAATCTGAAACTTTATAGAGTCCCATTTGCAGTTTGACTCGTCGCCGAATGAGCATTTGACAGTAGATAATTTGGGTATGGGGCCACTCGGAGCCAGCTGTCCTTGCCAAGAGTGACACTTAGCCTGAAGCAGTTGCCATGGGTAGGCAGATGCACCTCCCGGGGATCGCAGACCCTCAGAGAGCATGGTGGAGCAGGATGTCATTTGCAGAGGGAGCTTGGCTGGTGGAATGATATTCATGGGCTGCTGTGGAGCCGCTCCTCAGCGGGAGGGAGGGATTTTCCAGCCCAAAACAATGCTCCAGTTGCAGAGCGGAGAGGATGCCATGGCGGCATAGCCCTGATGGGCTGGGGCAAGCTGCCAAGGCCACATTCTCATGCAGATTTGAGCCTGTCAGTGTGCAGTGAACCTGAAACCGGTACAAGGAGAGCAAATGTGGGCCCCTTTCAGAACAACTAGCCTGGCCCATTCAACTGTTTGGAGAAATTAACTCTGAACTTTGATCATATTTTTTAGGGGAGAAAAACTGATTAACAGTCCCCCCTGCTGGGGTAGAAAAACCAAAAATGTCCGATACAGCCTCACAGAGCAGCACAATCCATGCCATACAGTCTTGCATGTGTTACCTGTGTAAAGGCTTTCCGTGAAAGCACAGCTGCATGTTTCAAAACTATTTTATCATCTGCTTTATAGAGAAGGGAAGTTTTACCAAATGCCTACTGTAGAAACAGAGTACCGCAAGGAGGTAGTTCCATATCATTACAACAAAAATATTCAGCAAAAGGTGATCTAGGAACAAGCCAATGGCTCCCACATTCCCACTGTGGTTTTGATAAATCAAAGATGCCATCCCCCGGGGAGGAGTGGGAAGCAGAAACACAGCAGTTCAGATAAAGATCTCCACAAGAGTCGCAGTGCGTGTGTCATGGTGTGTCCCCACAATCAGATCTGGCAATCTTTACACAGATGGTTGGAGTAACTCAGCAAAGTTTGGGCTGGTGAGGATTTCAGAAATAAAAAGGAATATTACTGGGAGAATAATCCCATCTTGAACATATCTTTGTGGCAGTCTCTTCTGCACAGTATTTTCAAAACTCACACAATTGGATATGGTTCATGGAGCTGGACATGGTTCATTAGGCAAGTGTTCATAATGGCCTCCTGTTACATCTGCTGAAAGTAAAATGCTTTGATCTTGCATCCAGGAGCAGATTTTGAGACTGCCTACAATATCATGCGTGCTGGTGGTAATTTACCCTTAATTTTCCCATTCAGTTTGCATTGCAAAGCAGCAGGGAGGTTGGCTGTAGTGTCAAAAGAATCAGCAGGAGCCACTGCCAGCATTCATGTGAATTTCTTCTCTTCAGATTTGAAACAGAAAGATCCTATGTCTGTTTATTAATATGCCATAGCCAAGCAGATAGTCAAAGACTCTACCAGTGTCCTGAACTTTTATGAGACTCCTGGACATTTATTAAAATCAATTAATTGGTTTGCTCCTCTGCAGCACTCATCTATACATGCCTCTATCTGCTAAGTCAAATTCCGTATTAATTAAGTACTATATTAATTCATTATCACTCGCATCATTGTGTTGCTAGTATTTATTGAAAAGACACTTCATTCTTGGTTCTTAATGAAGCTTCTGATATATGGCCAATGTTCCATTATTTAGGGGTAGTTTGATTTTTTTTTTCCTATTTTTAAGAATATTAATTCAGTTTGTTGGAAAAAAACACACTTTTTTTTAAAAAAAATTGTTTCCAAATTCCCACATTAATCTGGAATCAGAAAACCCCAAAGGGTTTTTGTCACTGCTGTTATAAAGCAGATTTTTGCATGCACCTGCTCTATTTTATATTCAAAGTGGGAAACAAACTAAGCATTGGTCTGAAAGGTCTCGAGACACAGTGAATCTGATTCAATAAATTCCTTTGGTAAACAAATGCAATAAAAAACACCATTAATTGACCCAGAAGACTTTTCTTCTTGGGAAGAGACATTCTCAAGGAGTAATTTTAACCCCAAATAAATGGCACTTGTGTTGCTTTTTTCATCAGAATGAGGATTTCACTCTATTGTCATAGCATCCAAACTCGCCCCATCAAACAGACCCTCAAACTTCATCTCAGCTACAGCCTGCTGTTTCTGCTCCACAACAACAGGTTGTCTCAGCAGCTCCCTCTCAGAAGTTTGCAGGGGGAATTCAGCTGCGCTTTTCCTCCTCTCTTCTCACTAGGGTGAACTGTGAATGACTTAGGTATACAGAAATGTGACAGCCACTTAAAAATACATGCAAACAAAATCCAACTCAACAGTAAATTATTAGCTAGAACCTGCTCCACAGCGAAGGGTAGGTGGCAGAGTTAGTTTTAATAAATGAGTTAAAGCTCTATTCTGTAAAATATATCTTTGAAGTGCAAGTACAGAAACATAGAATACAAACCTAAAGTATGCTTTTGAATTTTTCATAGTGTTTTGATGAAAAATAAATTGAAATAAAAAGAATAACAAAATCTTTTAAAAAAATCTCTTCTGATATTTTTTACTGGTTGTCTTAATTTCCTGTGCAGCCCCTTTGTAAAAATCTGAACAGTCCACGCACAATTTTATGTCGATGTATATTAGGTCTTTTTATTCACAGGCAAAAAAAGAGCCACCAACATGAATGCGTCAAATTCTAAAGGGGTAAAAACTCTACCTAATGACAAACACCATTATTCCTGAGATGCTCTACCCAAACGCAAAAGGTGAAAGTTTAATAATATTTAAAAATAAAATGCAGGATTTAGGAAAGATCAGTCAGCACATGACCAATGTGATTCATTTCAGGACTGCTAGAAGGTATTCACAAACTACACTGATGAATAGAAACTATGAACTTGTGGGAATAAGAAATCAGAAGCCCAAATCTTCTAAATGCTTTTAAATCCCCCCTGAGGTTTTGAGCTGTACAAACAGCTGTCGTTGGATGCATCTCACTTCATATAGACATCTAAAAGTTGGTAGCCTGCATCTAAGCTAGTTGTCCAAGGATCTCTTCAGCGAATTCTTCTTTACCTGGGGAGAAACTTGCATTTCCAAAAGGCAATTGGTCTCATGCAAAGACAAATGTTTAAGACTGGTGAGATGCCTTCTCTCTCTGTAGTCTGTAAAGGGTAAATATCTTAAACTTTGAGTATTTATTTTTCAACAAAGTGAGCTGAATTCCCCTGTCATTGAACATGCACTGCTACTTAAAAGTCCTTAACCGTGAGCTTAGGCAACATCACTGCAAATGTATAATTACAGTGGAATGGAATACATTGACCTTAAGGGGATTCTTGCCAAAATATTATTCTTTTCCAACCCAAAATGTTTTGCAGAACTGTGTTTCTACTTCTGACTAATTACGTAGTTGTTGTTATATGCTGTATAAGTACATAGTTAGCCACTCACCAGTGGCTCATTTTCAAAGGACCACCTCTCCCATAGCTTAATCAACAAGGTCTGATCCTTCCCAGCTTAACTTAAGATAATAAAATAATAGCTCTGGAGACTTGAATCACTGTCTGGAAATGTCATGCCTTTTCATTGGCTGCTGAAGAAGGTGGATGAGGTAGAAAGTTAGGCAGTATCTAGGTTCCTAATTTGTTTTAGTGGAATGTTGGAAGGTGGATGGTGTAGGTCCAGGCTGAGCATCCACCTCAGGAATAACGGAAGAAAACCAAACCCAGCTACCAATGTATTTAAGATAGCAAGGTGGTTCAACAAGAATTCCATAAACCCAGCCTTTAAAAAATGATGCTATCACTAACACACAGTGCAAGTAATGAAAATTGAACTAAGTTTCAGCCACTGTCTTGGGATTTGTTTAAAAAGCCCTCTGCTGTTTCCATTTGCCTGAGTTTGTGTACCTATTATGGAACTCTCTCTGCTCCACAGAAAAAATATTATAGTTTTGTAATTTTGCAACTCAAATGTTGTATCATTGTGATATAAAGCTCGCAGACAGAGCCTGCATAGTGAATATTTATTAATCTAGTTTTATGGGATAAAACAGCACTCAGTATAAGTGCTACTGATTAACCTACTTTTAAGTAATTATTTTGGCTTTAATAAGCAATTTCCTACCAATGTCCCAGTTCTATTCTGCTCCTTTATTTTGGCTGGATCATCAGATAATGTTTGAGATTTTTGAAATGTTATAGTCCTGAAGAGCTATAGCTGATCATTTTAACAAGCTAAATTAAATGTAAAAACCTTGTTGCTTCATTCCTACACACCTGAAGGATTTCTCCCTGCAGAAACCTAATGACATTGGTAAAGATATTTCTTTATCAAACTTAAACCCACACATTTCTTTAAACAAATGCTAACCATATTTCAAAAGACGTGGAGATGTTAAGTTTTTTTTACCACCACTATTTACTGGTCACAATAACAGCAACAGAAATATGTATTGAGTTTTTAAAGAAGAACAGATCTAGAAGAGCAGAACTATACTTATGAGCAGTGTCACATTTGCAAGGGTTAGTCATTTGGATGATTAGACAAGACAGGAGAAGCTCACCATATAATTTACACTCCTGGGTATATGTTTGGACATAGACTGGATTATCTTGATTTCTGATTCAGAATTCTTCATGCTACTTTCTGAGAGAAGAGGAGGAGGCAAACATGTCTTTCTTGAAACTAATAAATGGAAAGGTTAGCATTTTCTAGTGTCTAGATTTTTTTAGAAAAGAATACAAATTTTTCAAGAGTAACTCATGGTTTTCTATGCCCAGTAAAATCTTAACTTAATAGCAATGACACTCACAGATTAGCTTCAGTTCTTTGAGCTGTCAGGATTTTAATCCATATTCAAATTACATTGGAATTAACTCAGGGAAATTGCATCATTTTCAATACTATAATGAGAGCAAATTCAAATCCACCATTCCAGACTGCTGTATATGTAACTTTTAATGTCCTATCATTTGTTTTCCAACAAGGAGAAAGTCTGTGCTCCATGCATATTTCCAGATGTGAAATAAGCTTTATGCATTAAAATGCAGTATTTGTATGTTCAGTTTTACTTTTTCTAGCCAGCAATCATTTCAAATTTACATCTTTTACAGTATTATAAAAACAAGAACACAAGTAAATAGAAAACTGGAAGCATGGCTCTTTAAAATTTTTTATTATTATTTTCTTTGTCTTTGCTAGGACACTGTCCTACTTTGCCAAGTTTCTGAAATGAACCTTATCCTGCTTGTTCACTGCATGTTCCCAAATGAGTAGTGTTACAGGATAAAAATGGAATTCCTGAATGTGCCACAATGCAAAAGAATACATCTCTTTTTTAAGTTCTTGTAATTAATTTTCTAAAAATAAAAGACAATGAATACAATTTTTTGAACATTAGATCTACAATTTGAGCTATTGTAGGTTTTTGTCACGTTTTCCTGAGCTTTATTACTTTTTAAACTGGTTCTCATGTTGCATGAAAGTTACCCAGCTGTTCAGATGAATACATTACTTTCAGCTTTCAAACACACAAAAAAGGAAGCAAGACTATGGAGACTAGATGATATATTACGCTTTATATATAAAGGAAATGTATTCATACAGGGAAAGCAGAAAAAAGGGGGAGGCGAATACATACAGCATATAAATGAGTAGTAAAAGCCTTTCTATACTATGGAACTTTGGTAAAGATTACTAAGTCCTGGGAAATGGGGAACGACACTCTAGGAAATGAAGAAAGACTCTCAGCTTCAACAGTCTTGAAAGCTGATATTGTTGGCTAAAAGAAGACAGAAGATGAAGATTAAGGTCTCCTAATGTGTATTGAACAGTTCTTAGGCAGTATCTAATACCAAATTAGGAAGCAGAGACAACATCCAACATCGTAGAGCACTATCTCTTGCATTGTTTCTCTGAAATTCCTGCATTTTTTTCTTATAGATTGTAACTGTGTTTCTAGCTGGAATCAAAGCCCATACAAATCCTACCAAGCGTCAGGGTCCTGTTTAAAACTGACATCTTTGCTAAATGACAGAATCACAGAATAGTTCAGATAGGAAGGAACCTCTGGAGATTATCTAGTCCAACACCCTTCTCAACGGTTCCTCAGGGCCATGTGTAGTTGAGTTTTTAAATATCCCTAAGGATGGAGACTCCAAAACCTTTCCAGGAAACCTGTATTTGACCACCCTCTCAGTAAACATTTTCTAATTTGAATGACAGTAAACATTTTTTCTAATGTTTAAAGTGAAGTTCCTGTATTTCCATTTGTGCACATTGTCTCTTGTCTTGTCACTGGGCACCACTGAGAAGAGTCTGGCTCTGTTTTCTTTACCAGTCAGTTTTTTATACACATTGACACAATTCCCCTGAGCCTTTTCTTCTACAGGCTGAACAGTGCCAGCTCTCTATTTTGCTTTGTGTGACAGATGCTCCAGTATCTTAATTTTTGTGGCCCTTTGCTGGATTCATTCCAGTACATCCATGTTTTTCTTGTGCTGGGGAGCTCAGAACTGGACCCAGCATTCCAGATATGTCTCACCAGGTCTAAGCAGAGGGGAATGATCATTTCCCTCAACCTGCTGGCAAGACAACTCTTAATGAAGCCCAGGAAGCTGTTGACATTCTTTGCTGCAAGGCCACGTTGCTGGCTTTTGGTCAACTGACCATTCAGACACCTGGCCTTCTTCTGCAAAGCTCCGCTCCAGATGGCCCATAGCCTGTAAGTGTTGCATGGGATTATCCTTCCTCAGGTGCAGGACTTTGCACTTTGCAGACTTCATGAAGTTCCTTTCTGCTTGTTTTTTCCATACAGTTCAGGTCCCTCTGAATGGCAGCGCATCCACCTGATGTATCAGCCACTCCTCCCAGATTTATATTATCTACAAATTTGCTGACCCAGGTCATTCATGAAGATGTTAAACAGCATTTCCCCACTATGGACCCCTGGGATACACCACTAATGACTGGCCTCCAGTTGAACATTGTGCTGCTGATTGAAAGCCTTTGAGCCTGACAGTTTAGCAATGGCTTCTTTGTTTAAAGACCTGGTTTACAGAGGGTTCATTTAATCACCTTACCATCTTACATACTTTGGTAGATGGGTTTGTTTTTCTTGTCCCCAATTCAGGAAACTTTCAATCCCTCTCCTTCCACTTATCTAGTCTGTATTTCATCAGTTTGTTTGTGAGAATGTTATGGGAGACAATGTTGAAAGTCTTGCTGATGTCAGCTACTCTTCCTTGTCCACGGAGGGACACTTCATAATAGAAGACTATGGGGTTGCTCAAACATATAAATTCATAAATTCATGCTGAATACTCCTGATTTCCTTTTTGACCTTCATACGTTTGGAATTGGCTTCCAGGAAGATTTCCTCTACCACCTTCCCAGGTACTGAGGTGATGCTGACCAGCCTGTAGTTCTTCAGACCTTTCAAAGATATCTAGTATGGCCTTGCAACGACACTGGCCAGCTTCCTCAGTTCTCATGGATGCATCCTATTAGGTCCCATGGACTCAGTATGTCCAGTTTGTTTTAAGTGTTCCCTGATGTGATCCTCCTCCACTGAGGGTAAGTCTTCCTTGCAACAGGCTTCCTCACTTGTCTCAGAGGCCTGGAACTGCTGAAGGCAAGTTTTACCAGTAAAGACTGGGGTGTGTGAAGGTACTCACTCTTTTCCATATACATTTTGTACAAATATAAAATACCTCTGTGGAACCTAATCAGGTTCTAGATTTCTACTGTTTATTTCCATCTGACTCCCATCCTCACTCTGAAGTGAAGGGGCTGGTTTTCTCTAAAATTATGGCAAAGTTAATTCTGCAGTGAATTCACACCTCAGCAGTCCAGGTGCACCTTTTATATTACCATCATTGCTTTTCTTGGTCAGCAGTAATACTCTATCAGTATGCCTAGGTATAGCACTGACTATAAGATAATATAATGTAGCCATTTGAAATGGAAAAAATAATTAATATGAGCAGCAGTTTAGTGTGTGAGTCACTACTATAAGCAGCTTTGATATATTAGCTTTAGTTAGGCTAAGCAGAAATTAGAAGAGGCAGGGCCTTCCAAGGCCAAAAGATTAGAAGAAATAGTCCAAGTAGCCAAAATAGTTTTTCCCTTATTCAGATGCAGACAAAATCTTAAAATCATAGTCATACCTGGATTAAGATGAGGCACAAGTTTCCACCTGAAGATGTCTGAATTGTTCTTAAAACTTCATTGCTGAACTTCAGTAAAATAGGTAATGTTTCTACCCTAACAGGAATGTTCTTACGACTTTTTAAAATTTTACTTTTGATATTACTTATACACATTTCAAGTGCTTAAAAGTTACTTATTTCATTTTGTATCTATGTAATGTACATAAAATCATAATGATTTAGTTTTACATATATTGCCATAGCAAATGATTTGCCATGTGTATCTGTTATGCACTGTTTGTAATTCACTTCTTGTTTTAGCTGTTCAAGTACAATTTTTTCATGTGTGACCACAAAAGACTTTGGGCTTTTCCACTCATTGTGCTGGGCTCCTTGAATTATTGTGATTAATCACCTCACATCTGAGGGAGTCTGGGTGAACAGTGCATAATTCAGATTTGTCAACAGGACTTTCTGTTTTCTGATATTCACTTAGGGTCTAAAGCTTCATTTGGATCTTCACTCGTGGTTTCAGCTTCACATCTGGTAGGCTTAGCAGAAGAGGCATCTGGCAATAGTTGTGTCAGTGGGTTGTTTGAGCCATGACCTCAGATTAGTTGCCCCAAAACCTTAAGGGAAGAAGAAATTTTATGTAAAAATAGAAATGGCCAAGAAAAATTTTTTCCAGACTGTGATTTCAAAAGTTTCCCTATTTCTCACTGGGACAAGGCTGACCTTCTGAAGTTTTCAGTGAAGAAACAACCACAAATCCAAAATAAACAATATTGCAATAGCAACATACTCAACAGTAGTGTTACGCCTTTTTGGCAGCTAAAACTGAAAACTCATGTCCTACAAATCAGTGTAGTGATTTTACTGTCAAAAAGCAGAGAGCCTGAAAGAGAAGGAGAAAGGGTAGGGGGAATGGGAAAGAACAACTGGATTAGAATGGCCATTTTGCATAGTTCTCCAAAAGTGCAAATAAGGTTAAGAATTCCAGATAAGACACACAAAGAGGTAACAGTGTCATCTTTGTTATGAATAAATTGAGCTTGGTTTCTCTGGTTATGCCTAGATGTTCTCAGCCATCCCCAGTCCTCCAGCCAGGGAATCAAGCAGAGAATGCTGTGGTTCTCTGCATACTGAGAGAACCTGGGTTACAGGGGAAACTACATGGGGAGCAGGAAAAGAAAAAAAGATTGGGGTGGTATATGACTAGACACATTATTCTTCCATGCAATCAACATGTATCTTGGATCTGAACCCAGATCAGAAACTATTTCCAAGTCTTGTCCAATTTCTGAAAGACATTTCTGAGTGCCACAGTTTAGAGTTAGCCTTGAGAAGTATATAGAAATACAGACTTTCCAGGACATGTAAATATATCTGTAAAATGAATACTTGTAAGAATAGGGAATTGAATCATTTTTCTAGAGGCTTGAAAATATTGCAATAGTAAACAAATATGGAACTAGAAAAAAAAGTGACCATTAAAAACAGTCACAGTAACGTAAACTCCAGAGATTTCCTTTCTTCCTTTCTTCCTTTCCTTTTTGAAAAAAAAAAAAAAAAGAAAAGCAGGAACAAAGGAGGAATTGGAGTTGGTAACCCAGCTACTCCAAGTGAAGGGAGAAAAGAAGATTATTGACAGCATGCATGGTCTGAAAACTAAAATGAAGTTCCTAGTATATTTTGTTCCTAACTGAGCCAAATACATGGAGCTATGTTCAGGCATAGTCTTCCCAGTGGCCTCTCCACCCAACATGTCATTTGATAGTCTCAGGATTCAGGCCATGTTTTCTTAGTGTGTTTCCCAGCAAGAGAGTCTGAGGACCGGTAATGCTTCAGGTAATGCCTAGCACCTGTAATGCTAGGCTGCTAGAGAGAAATTCTTCTGACATACTTAACTGGTACCTCTATGGCAAACTGCAGCTAGCAAACAAATAACTTTTGTGTTCAGGAGTGCCTACAAGCATCTAGAAGCAAAAGGAAGGAAAAAAGTAAAAAACATAATAAGAAGAGAAACAGTGGGACAGAAAGAATGAACACTATAACACAGGGCACCAGAAAAATATCCATACACAAACATTTGGAACCAAATAAGATGCGAAGAAGAAAATAATTTGGGGAAGGCAAAGGAACTGAGGGGGTCTTAACTTTCTCCATCTATCCTTGATTGCCTTTTTAGGATAAAGGAAAGAGCTGAGACAGTCTGGGGTTTATTAAAATCCTCATTCAATTTTCCTTTGTTAATTAAGAAAAATCAAGGAAGAGATACACAGACTCTATTTGATTAGAAGTATTTATGCAACTATGTGTCCTAACAGATTGCATTTCAAAGTCATCCACAAAGTCATGAGTGCTTTAAAGTAGCTCTCTTCTGATCTTTTAGATTCAATTATTCAGACTTTTTTTTTCTGGAGATGCTAACATCACATCACATGCAGAGTCTGTCTCATATTTGTCCAACACAGTTTATAAGACAAGGCTTTAACCCAAGACATTTAAGCAGTTGTGTTCTGCTTTTATGCATCAGCCAGGCACTCAAGCTGTCATCTTCATTAGCATCAACTCTCTTGTGTTCCTGAATCCCAATGTCTCTTTCAGCAGTACCTGCACCTCCCAGTGCTCTCCACAGATGAGCAACTTTTCATAAGATAAACAGGTAGATTAGTGATTTCAGGACCAGAGCCTAGCCAATATCCTCTGCTCCATTCAGTCCCTTCTTCATACTAAAATGTAAGTAACTCACTCTTCCTGTGTATATAATCGGTGACCAAAGTATCATATAGAGACACATACATGTCCTATCAGTAGAGCATATGAGTCTTCATAAAAGGTAAAAGATCTACTTTTTACAGCCTAAATTTTAAAATCGTGCCCGGCACCTACGCCTGCTCCCTCATCCTCTTGCAACACCTCTTGTGTCAGTATTATTAATTTTCCCATTACATGAATTTCTCCACATTTCATTTCTAATTTGTGTCATATTCTTCTGTGTCATTTATACCACTGTTGTGATTTTAGGAGGTCCGGTAGATAAGGCTTGGGTAGATACTTTTCTCCTTCCAATCAGACATACTACTTGGCAATAAACTGTATTGACACACTCACAGTAATTTATTTCTATTTCTGTACAAGTATAGTTTCAAAGCAGTAGGTTCAAACTTTGACTTAGCTATAACTGAATGCAGAATTTATCCTACAGGTATATTGGTTTTAACATTCAAATTCCTCTGTGATAGCTACAGCACCTTGTTTCTCTACGAGGCACCTGTCTCAGGTACCTGTGGGATTATTAATACTGAGTAATTACTTTAGAATCGCAAAAGCCACAGTGCCTTTTTCTCTTTCACTTTTACTATATGAGTACCAGCCACGGGCTAACTTGGATATTATTAACCTTGTTCCTTTACTGTATAAAATGAAAGAAAGAGGTAACAAAACCTTGCAACACCTTTCTGAGCCTGGCAACAAACACTATGCTGAGTTCTTTCTAGTGTAAATTAGCATAACTCTCTCTTTGCTTACTTAAACTTGCTGACATTTGTGCCTCCAGCTTTTTAATGTTCCAGAGGTGATTCTCAGAGCTGCGGTGTATCTCAGCTTTTACCGGTGCACCTGGGTTAAAGTCAATTAGAGAGGAGATATTCAGCAGCTCTTCAAATCAGACCTATGTATTAGAGCCATTCAAGAGACGTATCCTTTTATCTGAAGGCTGGACTGAAATATAAATATTTAATTTTGGGTCACTTTTTTCATTCTGACAGGTACGGTCCTTTTTCCTTTTTGTTGAAAAGAAAACCCAGTCACTTGGGGTTCATGCAAAACATTTTGTTCAGTCTGAAACAGAATATTTTATTTTGGCATACTTGAAATAAAAGGCAAGAAAAGGCACATTTTAGATAAGCAAAATGTGTCCTGATTTTACATTTCTATCCAATAACCTAGTGCTCAGGGGATCCGTGTGAAGGTAGGAAATGCACAAGGTCAAGACCTTTCTTGATGTAGGGATCTGACCATTTACAGCACATAAAGGTTACTAAAGCAGTCTCAAATATTTTGGTAGAGGTAGCTCTCCCTCAGTCTTTTCTGTCAGACCCATGATATTCTGCACAGACTATTTAAATATTCAACGGGCAAGAGGAAAGTATAAAAATGACTGTGTGGCCTGCTTTTTCAGGTATTCTTCTGGGCAGGATACATTAATTCAAATCCCTGCTCTGAGTCAGCCAAAAATAGAACTGCGATTTTGCAGTGTTCCAGCACCTCACTTGTGGGGAAAAGCGACTTTGACTAACTGGATTTTATGGCAGATGCTTATAAGTTGTCTTCACATTTCAGAATGCTCTGTTGCTCTTATTTGGGACAATAACAATTCAGTAGATTTGTCTCTGAGCTCTTTTTCCCAGTGAATGACTGATTTGTTGACAATGTAATACCCAGCTACACTGGATATCTATTATAAAACACACATACTGAGAAGAAAAGATCAGCCAATGGAGAAGCTACCTCTGCTTGCCAGACAACATCAGAACTTGAGAACACTAAAACGTTTCTCACTTTAGCCAATTAGTACTCTAGTTTTCTTTTCTTTTTTCCCCTTACATGTCATTTAAAAAAAATGCCAGGAAGAAGACGTTCTCATGATCACATCCAAAACTGATTCCATTTCAAAGGAACAGATTATTCCAAAACTATCTGCAGAGAAGGTCTGAAGTAGTATTTGAAGAACACAGCTTTAAGTAAACTCCCAAGGCATGTATTTTTTGGCAGTTTGACTAATGTTTCTACACAATTCAAGGAAATTGTCTCTATTTGTTTTAGTGCTGCACCTAGCACAACAGAGATACACTGCTACAGTGGATCTCATTCTGTAATCTCTGGGACAATGCATATGCTATGGGAGCTGATGGAAAAAAGCAACTTTGCAACTTCTGTCCTAGAACCATTAGAAAGTGAGGAAAGACAATACCTGGAAGATATTCTGCTTTACGAATCCTTAGTGGTCTTCATCAGTAGGACTGTCACAGAGCCTTGCAGCCTCCTGAAGTCAAGCCTTCCTGGTACCACAGTGAAGGATGAACATCTCTTTTGGAGCAATTAACTCTTTGGCTGAGCAGCTGTGAGAAAGACCAAAGTGTCTGACAAGATATGGTTTAAATATTTTGGTTAGAATGGCAAAGGGCTGTTGCACAGGTCCTTAGGTACCCTACTTCTTTAGCCATCATCACCTGCTGCATGGGAGGACACCCAAATGAGGATGTTCATCTCCACAGTGCCAGAGGACCCCATCACTGCTCTTCCTGAGTGGCTAGTAGGGAGACTATTTCAGCTCTCTCTCTCCCTCTCTCTCTCCCCCTCTCTCTCTCTCCTTTCTTTCTTTCTTTCTTTCTTTCTTTCTTTCTTCCTTCCTTCCTTCCTTCCTTCCTTCCTTCCTTCCTTCCTTCCTTCCTTCCTTTCTTCCTTTTCTTTTCTTTTCTTTCTTTCTTTCTTTCTTTCTTTCTTTCTTTCTTTCTTTCTTTCTTTCTTTCTTTCTTTCTTTCTTTCTTTTCTTTCTTTCTTTCTTTTTTAACTTTTATTTTCTTTTTCTCCCTTTTGCCCTCTTTTCCTTCCCTCCTTCCTCCCTCACTCCCCCCATCTGTAGCTTTCTTTTCCCCTCCCCCCTCTTCCCCCCCCCTTTTAAACTTTAATCATTAACAATCCATGTGTGCCATCAGGTATGAGCCCTGCTAAGGTACCTCTGTGCAGGTGAACCTATCCCACCGTCCTTCGTGTGATAGGACCTATGACTAGGATGGTAAAAGTGACAAAGAGATACAATATGGTAGATGAGAGGTGCTAAAAAGAATTTTGAACAGTAATGGAGAAAAAGCTGGAGACACAATATCAGACAGTGGAAGGATAATAATGAACTTTCAAAGAGAAGATTCAGAAACCAGAAACAAAGAAACCCTAAAGTCTGAAAACATATTCCAGGGGCAAAGGCAGTATTAGAAATCCTGATATTGTGAAGACAAGAGCAAAAGGTACCAAGTACTAATGCCCAACTCTAGCCCTTAACAATGTATTTGATTATTTTCTTTACCATCCATGTGCACTGCTGGTTTTTGACAAATTTGTTAAATGAAGCCTGAAGAAAGGGTCTGGTATTTATCTATCTGATCATTTGTATAAAAATGCCTATAGGTGATCTCCCATTTTCAACCTAAATTTCATCTCTTTTGCCATCCATCTGAATGATTGTAAATAAAGAAGAAATAAAAAAAGCTTGATATTTTATGTTTCATTTTCTATTTGCAGGTTTCAGATTTGAGACTAAGGCTCAAAGTCTGAAAGAAGGATAGCACAGATTTTCTATTTTCCTATTCATAAGCAGAAGAATTGGGTATTTCTGAAGCACATGAAGCAAATAAAAGTCTTTTTTATTATTATTCATAACTAAAATTCTGGTCTATTTTTATTCTTACTGTAGCTTTTATGGAAAGCTATGCATCTGAGTCAGCACCTCAAAGCAAAACTCATTTCCAATTCATGACATCTCTTTTTCCTCCAGTTACTTAGCTTCATTTCCTTCTCATTTCATTTTTTCCCTTTTGACTCTCACTCACTCAGACGAAATTGCTACACAGTGCAATTCTCCATTTGAGAGAGATATATCATATATTGAGTAGGCTTTAGTTTAACTAGGCTTTCTTCTTTGTTTTTTTAAGCTACCATAATTACATGGCCTTGACATATAGATCTAGAGTGTAGGAAGGAGAAAGACTGTATGGGAAGAATGCCCATTTGTGCATTTTATTATGGCTGTTGCGGTCATATCTTCGAAGTGTCATTTTTCACTCTTCCTTTCCATACTGTTGTGTTGATGGCCTGTCAGGTTTCTAAATTTATCTCTTTCACATTTTTTGCACTCTTTGGCTTTCCTCAAAGCTTGATTCTATTTATTCTAGCTCCTCTACTTCTCTTTCTTTTCCATACTGTATATCATTTTTTCTGCTCTACTGTAT
Organism: Egretta garzetta; assembly: GCF_000687185.1. Classification (NCBI taxonomy): domain Eukaryota; kingdom Metazoa; phylum Chordata; class Aves; order Pelecaniformes; family Ardeidae; genus Egretta; species Egretta garzetta. The sequence goes on from NW_009260493.1 coordinate 4,872,405, forward strand.
CATCAGCTGTGATTGCCAAAACTTGAGTTATTTTCAGTAATAGTAGGGTGCAAGGGGATGTCAGACATATGATTTTGTGTGCATTCCTCTTTAAAACTCAAGGTACTCAGTGTTCTTGAATAGTAAGGATTTCCAGAGAGGATTCTATAAAACATCTGACAGAAGTGCTAAGATATTCATTAAAAATTCATCCCAATCTGTAAATGTATTTCTAATCACTGAGTTTGCAGTGGATTTTCTTGGCACACATCTTGCACTTGCCTAGAAACACATTGGCACTTTTAAGGTTCCAGTGCAGCAAGGTTTTCAGTATATGCCTTGAAAGGTAGTTCTGTGAATCATCCACCCGCATCAGTACAGAGGAAAAAGATCCTCATCCAGGTCTATGGGGATGGAGATACTTGTTCATTATTTTCCCAAACAAGTGTCTTTGTCTTAATGAGCGCAGAGCGAAAACATCTCACATGTACAGGAAATCGCTGACTGAGCGATTGGATGGTCCTCCACTGTATTTGATGCCTGGGCATTGCTGCACCTTCCATGACCTATGATAACATAGAGCTCCAGCAGATTAGGAAAAATTGAAATGTATTTTGTTTACTCACAAAGCAAGGACAGAAAAAAAAGAGTGTCCTAACTGTTATATATACTATTTTCTACAATGACTGTGGTTGTTTTTTTTTTAAAGACTACTTTGCAGAAAGAGAAATGGCAGGTATAGTAGTAAGTCTGCTATTAAAAATCATGTGCTCAATGCACTAGAGTGCTTATTCAAAAATAGCTCATACACAGAAAAACATACCCCCTGTAGCATTGCCAAGGTCAGAGAGAGTTAAGATGATCTGAACAAATGTGGATTCTGCAGCTGAAAGCTTAACACTAAATATCAAGTACTTCTGAAGTTTCCCTTGAATTTAAGCAAGTCAGATCATTGCAACTTGCTTCTCTTAGCAGGTTGCTTCTCTCCAGTGACATCCAGACTTTATTTAGTATTATCTGACTGAGTGACATGATGACAACTGTATAAAAATGTAGTGCCTCTGGGTCAGATTCTTCAGTGAAATTAAGACAGCATTCCCAATTTTCCTTAATTGATGACACGACCAAGAATCCTAAAGTACAATTCTTACTGCAAAATGGATATGCCAAACAGAGAGTGTCCAGCTCTCAGGGGGGAACACTTTCCAAATAGAGGATGTCCAAAAGATGGACAAAGGCTCTCATTTGGAACTCAGGCAGGATTAGCTGGCAGATTTGGAAGACTTTTTTGTGGGTCTTTTGATTTGCGGACAGCAAAAGCAAGGATCTAACCCAAAGAACAATGTACCCAATAATAAACCCAAAGGTAATAAAAAATTATCTGAGCCGTCAAGCCATAAGTAATCATGCAGTAGGGAGCAAGGAGAAGCTAAGTGCAATTTTAGCATTGGTACAGTATATCAATGTACACTTGTTCAGAGTACTTCCATACTCCATTCTTGATCAAAGAAGACTTTCTTTGTTTTCAGTTGTGATGGAAATACCTTAAGTGAAAAACATCTGAGATCTTTTCAGTGGATCTGTGGAATAAATACATTCTCTCAGGCTGCAGTCATACCTGTTTTGATTCTGCCGGACTAAAAGGAGTAAAACTAAAAATATTTTTGTGTTGGCCAGCAGCTCCAAATACCTGGAGGGAGCAGAGCTGAGTTCGGCAGTGCTATTTTTACATAGCCACTTTTCATAGAAGTACAGCGGTTCAAATATAAAGACGACGCAGTCATAGCAATGTGAAGAGTGAGCAATTAAAATCACCAGAACTCTTTGAGTGGGGCTTTCCTTGGGTAAGAAGTGAGCACATACCCAGAAAAAAGCCAATAATCTATATCCAAAGGAATGGTGCTTCCAGCAGAAGCAGAAGGTTCCTGAAGAGAGACGAACTGACGCTCTCCCTGCACTCTAGGTGCAGGACTCCCATTAATAGTTAACGGCAACAATACACAGGGAACAAGGTGAGAACAACTCCTTATACAAGAGTTCAAGAAAGCAATTAAATCTGAATTCCCAAAGAACATTTTTGGCAACCTTACAATTAGTTCAGATGTGAATATCCTCCTTCCCCAGTGTGTTTACACATCCAAACAGACACACAGCAGAGGCAATAACTGTGGCCCTGATTCTGTAAGAGTTCATCTATCAAGACTAAGGTATTTATATCTTCCTTGCACACCTGTACATAGTGCTCTGTAAATGGTTCTGCAAATATCATATTGCATATGTTTTATTATACGTATGTTACTGTATTTAATACAGAGATCCATTACCCTGAGGATAAAGTGGCTTCCGTCATCTGGATATGTTTATTTTTAAAAGCTTTTAGCACTTTCATGGCTGCATGACAAGTTTAGACTTTTACAGTATATCCTAAGTGTAAACTGAGATTTGGAATCAAAGTACAGCTTCATTTATTCAGTGTTTGCTGGTCGTTAATCTTTTTTTTTTCTTGAAAATGCCCACCAACTATTTAACAACACAGTGCATTGTAATGTCATATATAAGCTTGTCTTATGGTGATAATAAATAACATTTCTCATGATCTCATGGAGTATCTCCATATTCTTCAACTGTGTGGTCAAAATGGAGTTATAAAGGTTTCAGTAGTCCATATCTAACAAAGTGCTGGTATTATTTATACCATTTTGTGGGTCAGCTCACTGATTACTACAGACGTATGTATGTATGTATGTTTATATATGGATGCATAAATAAAGGCAGGCAAAGACAAAATACATCAGTATGTGCCAAAAAAACCTCTACTCATAAAGGACCACCTAGAAAACTTAGAGTATAATTTGAGTGCCTGACTTTGATTTGGATTTCTATTTTCCTTAGCACTGTTTTCATGTGTTTGTAACCTCTGTAACTCACAAAGCCTCAGAAGAAGTCACAACTCACTGATAATTCAGTGTCTTCTTTGTATAGAGAATGTCAAGAAGAGATAGTCACATGAACTGATTTTGCCAACAGTAAGACAAAACTATTTCATCCCATTTCCCACTCAAAATATTTACCTTCCTTACTGAGAGATTTTGGTCAAAATCTGTTCCGCTTTCAAAACTATAGAGGCATCTAGTTCTGTGATCTGGAGAACCAGCAGACAAGTAGGTATGTTTTTAGAGTAGTATCATGACTGGAAATCCACATCTATACAGAGTAAATGTCTGTTTACTGTAGCAGCCGCAGGCTCTGCGTGCAGTAATGGCAACTGGATTGCGGAAAGGAATGATCCCTTTCTTTCCAGCTCATGTGGCTTTCTCCACAGATTGTATAACCATGTAGTCTGTAAGATTAGGTGTAAAAGCTTGGCCCTATGGATACAAATAAGGATAAGAGGACCTAAAACCAGGATTGAGTTGCATTAGAAATTAATGTGATAAGATGCACGCTTCATAGCTATCAAGAAGATAACAATGACTCTTTGACTTGATGTAGAACACAAAAGCAAATGCTAGAAGATTATATTCATGCATAAAATGAAAATGATACTTTCATTAATTCTTTCTTTACATGCTTACACTAGGTTATACAAAACAGTTTGAAGTTCAAAATTGCCTTTTCTTAAGAAGTACACTGGAGAAGAAAAAGACAGATTACACTTGATTTAGGTACATTACAATTAGAAAACTGTGAATATAATTTTTACTATTGGTAAAAACACTGCAAATATATTAAAATGTAGTACATGCATTATGCATTTTGCTGGTTTTCTGTCATACAAGAAACAATTACCATAAAATAACAAAATATGCTTCAACTTCAAAAGTACTGTGTTTTTGGTTTTGATTGAACAACCAGAAAGCTGAAGAAAAAAACCTGTAGCAGCTCTTTCTGACATTTTACTAAGTTTCAAAAAAAACCCCTCAAATTTCAGAACAAAAATTAATATCCAGAAATTCAAGCCATGTTTTGTGAGCTTTAAAAGCTTAAAAATAAATATTCAATTTTCTCCAGTGGTTCACTGAGCCTTGCTGAGGTTCAGCTGGTAGTGAAGTATTGCCATGACAGAGAAGTTAAAGGGAGTATACTTATGAAGAATTTGGTAAACATGAGTGGAAAACCCCCAGCAACTTTGTTGGTTACTGATATATGTGCCTTTTCTTTTAATATTCCTTTGTCTTCTCACAGTTTCTGTTTGTTTTCCTTGAATATTCAGCAGTAATGTTTGTTGACAGTACTATTCATCTAAAGAGATGTTTATAGATAATTATACCATATGGAAACTAAACTGTGAGATACAACTGGAATATGATACTGGAAACTTCATTCCACAAATTACAAGGAGCTGATCATTTCATATCAGCTTATAACTTTCCAAAACTGATAATCTGTTTTCTTGGGAAATTCTAACTTTTAATCTGCCCATCATATGCCAAATTACCTTACCTTTTCCACTCCAGCTTTAACTCTTAGTAGCATGTTCTGGCTGAGATATGAGAAGATCTTCTCAAGTCAGGCTGCAGTTGTGACTTTGCTATGAGCCCTGAGCAAATGGTACAGATGTGAATAATCACCGGAAATCAAAAGCTTTGCTTGTTGCCTCCGTTCCTCTTCCTGCAGACTACCTTTCTCCAAGAGCACCAAAGGAAGCAGGAGAAGGCAAGAGTAGGGAGGTCCTGTCCGCCCTGCTCTCCAACGCACAATGGAAGGAGAACAGCAGCTCTGTGAAAGCTGCTTTACTTTTGCTGTAGGTAGAAAGCAAATGCAGCCTTACTCCATTGTACAAAGAAAGCAAGGCAAGCAGCAATGGCACTCATTAAGAACAGTATCTGCCAAAATTACGGTTATGTACATTTTTTGCTGTGATTTGCTGTTTGAAATAGGAGGGAGCTCTAGTGAACAGGGAGTGGAGGAGTGGGGCCAAGGCAGATCTTCCTAAACTTCAACAGCCTTCCAACCCAGGAGTTAGGTGTAGGCTACTGGCAATCTGGAGACTGTAGAGATTTGCATAAATACAACAAGCAGGTAATGTTTGGGAGGGTTTCCTTGTGTTAAAGAAATACAGTACAAGATTGTATTATGCTGGTACCAATATTTAATTCTGTTCTCTTCACCAGAAAATACCAACAGAGTTCACTAGGTCTTATCTAAGGGCTGAGGAAGGGAAAATACATTCACAATACACAGTCTTGTAAAGCATGAAGATGACATCAAGAAAGTGATCAGATGATTTGGGTGTTATTTATAACTAAAAAGAGAACATCCATGGACAAGAGAAGTATTGAAACTATTGAGTCTGGAGCATTCGTAGGGTACCCTAGAACTGTGTGAAAGGCATGCTTTTGCCTTAAATAGAAGAGAAAGTATTGGAAAACTGTGAATGGTCTCCATATGTAACAAAGGTCACTTCTTTTTAAAAGGTCACCTCTGACAAACCTTAAATTCTTCTGAAGTCTTTCCTCTGGACCACAACCTAAGATAATAACAGAGAGTATTCCTACAAGTCTCAGTTGTGTGTTTCTGTCATTAGCTGTGCCACACTAGGTGTCCCAGGGCTATTTAAAGTAATAATTGGTCTGTCACTTTATAACGTAGCAAACAACGGCATACGTAGACTGGGATCAGTCAGTGGTGAACACTTACATGACTTATTACACATATAACAAGCTACTTAAACATTCAATTGTCTGTTAGCCTGTGCAAGGTGCAATTCTACATGGAGAGAGAAAATACCCTTTGTTTCCATTTGAACATGCATTATTATTGCTGTCCGTTTAAGTGCTCATAGTGGAACTTGTTATGTTTTTATGGTCAGAAATGCAAAAACCTGTGTTTTTAAAGCATTTGTGAGGTTGGACCTGCTTCTGAGATGGAAGGAGGAAGAGAATCAATTCTTTTGGTACTTAGGGGCAATTAATATTCATCTCTTGCCTGATCTGGCACTGAATTTGTCTTGGATTACTTGGAAAATTGTCTTCTTCATAATCTTTTTGTTATGGGCCTGTAAAGCAATCCTAATGATCTGGACAAGCCCTGAAGCACCTCTAAGGCTTTATGGAAAAATTAATTGAGGATTCACTGCCCTTGGAATTTACTACAAGTGGAACTTAATAGCTCAGGCAAATTCTCTCCCATATGTTAATAAACTACTGTGGCACTGTGGTGCTTCTGCCTTGGCTTCTCCTCAGTTATTATTCCTGTGTCATCTCAATTAGCTGCTACAGGATCTTATTAATGTAATTCCCACCTAATCCCCTTTCCCTTTTTCCCTTTCCTGTGTCAGCAGCATTTCGATACATAATCTTTTACTGTGTACACTTGTTTGTTCCATGTATTTCAGCACACTTTCTAATGGCCACTTCCCATTCTATTCTACTCTGCATGACATGCTAACACGAAATCCATAATTTACTAGACATCTTTCCCAGAACTGCTGTGGCTGGTTTGCTCTCTCTTGCTCTCTCCCTCCCTCTCTCCCTCCCCATCTGTCTCATACATAAAAAAAAAAAAAAAAAAAAAAAAAAAAAAAAAAAAAAAAAAGCCTAGTACTCCCAGTTTTAAATAATCTAGAAATATATAGTAAGAGTCAGGAAGCTCTGGTGTACTTGCTGTGTGATCTCTTAATTGGGCTTGTCTCCCAGGTCTGTACCATGTTGTGTCCTATTGAGCCACCAGCAGCTGAGTTCCCCTGAGTGACCACATACTTGCTTCTAGTCCATGACAGGAGGAAAGATATGAGATCATGAAAGCTCATGCACATGTGAGCTGTTTTCACAGTCCTGTGTAAGAACCAAGTGCAAATATACACATACATATCTTTCTATAGATGATATTCCTCACCCCGCCTACCCCCATCAGTAGCTAAAAGTACTGTTTGCTCCTCCTATCACAGCTTAACCAGTAGTTTGGAAATAATACAAGAATCCATATATATCCACATTGTTCCCTCTGCACTTCCAGCCCACCTCTAATTCCTCATTGCAAGCAGTTACAGCATCATTCTGTCTGGAACACATGCAGAAGTTCACCTTGCAAGAGAAATTCACTATTTATGTTCTGCAGGGCAAAGAAACAATATTTTAGGGAGCAACTGGGTATTTTTATCATCTCCTCCCCCTTTCTCTCCAGTATGGCATCTAACTTAGGTAGACGTCAAACCAGTGTAAACAGAAAATTCCACTTTATTATCAGAAACAGTGGTGAATTGTGGTTAACATGTTTGTTAAATTAGACAATCCTTTGTGGCACTACTGAAGCCTTAAGTGCCTGAAGGCCAGTTCAAATACTGTTAGTATAGTCTTAACTGAAACATGTTTTCTATAGAAAGAAGCTATGCCTTTTAAAGAGAAAAACCTCTAAATTTTCTTAAAAGAAACAAGCTTATTTTGCTGTGTCTAATGCAGCATGTCTTTAAGAAACTTCTCAGTATTGAGGCTATAACATTTTATTTCCATGGGGAAGTTAAAGTGCTTGTTTAAAGTATTTTGAGAGAGAGACAAAACCAAGATCTTTATTTTTCTACTTGATCCTACATTTGCTACCAACCAAAATGTTTACTCCTGTGCATAGTCCTAGGAATTTTGGATTTCCACCACTTCCATATGAATTGTTCTTCACTTCACCTTTTTTTTTTTGTTGTAACAATTAATTTCAGTGGGACCACTGGCACCACTAACCAGTACATTTGCTATAAAATCTTTGCAAGGTAGTCAATAAGCACAAGTTTGATACCTGGTACAATTTAAATAGCCAATAAGTTCTATTAAAAATTATAAAAATTGGTTGCCCATTGAATTTTTATTAGATTTTGGCTGTAGCAAAATAATAGCAAAATAATGGTGTTCTTGAATTTCCTGGAATAAAAATATTTACCTTAGGGAAAGGATTCTGATACATAAGTTCCTTCTCATCACCCTAGAACTTGGTTCAGCATGCCTATTCATCAATAACATTTTTATATTTCTTGATGTAATGACAATCTATATTTGGACTCTAACCTATTCTCTCAACTCCTCCACCTTGCTCTGATCTTTGCACTGATCTGCTCTTTTTTTTTTCCTTTTTTTTTCATTTACATTTTGCTTCACACAAAAGCAAAAAAGGCAATAGCAATTACTGTCTGAAATTACTGCCTAAAAAGGCAACAGCAATTACAAAAAAGGTAGTGTCTTGAAAAATTACAACTGTAGATGCTTAATTTTGGCTCAGAATTTCTGCCTGAAAACAAACCATGAGATTTGTCCCAGTTGAAGCTTTATTTTAGTATCTTCAGCTACAACACATAGCAGAGATGTTAGTTACTGCGCATTTCTTCATAGACATGAGGAAAGAAGCTCCTGGTACAGTTTTGCTATGCCTTTACATTTTCTTGAATGGCCAAAAGGCAATGACTATGGTCTCATCTTTAAAAACAAGCAACGCATCAAATACAGTAAATAATAACCCTTTCCAATTGGAAGGTAAACTTTGGCAGGGATATTAACACCTACAAGCATGGCTGTGGTATATAGGTCTGGGAAGCTAATAATTTCAAGATGTGATCAAGATTCTGAAATTATGTAATGCTGCCTTCCACTTTCCTAAAGGCAATCTAGGATTCCACTTTTAATATAATTCCAAATAACCTTTAAACTTTCCTTTAAAAATATTCTAAACTATCCACCAGAAGTTGTTGAATTTTGAGGAAAAAACCTTTAAAATTCCAAAGTTCTTATTAAATTTAACTGATAGAATCAAAAAATAGTAGCAAATTCAAAAGCTTTGTTGAACACTAGGAAATATCCTGTCAAAATGTTTTATAGGCTAGCTGTTTTTCAGATCAGTGGTTATAGAAGCAATCCTCAAATGAAAACAATTTTTATGAGAAAGATTCTTAGTTTTCAGTAATTAGGAAAAAATGTTCCCAGTTCTAGTCTTCTGAACCAGGAAAAAAAAAGAGAGAGAGAAAGAAGATCTTAATATTAAATAAGAGAGAAATAATGGTGACCAATGAGACAGAGAGTATATAGTCATTAAGCAGAAACTATGGTCATCATAAGATCTCCTTCCAAAGATAACTTCGAAAAAACTTACAGCAGACAGATCTCTCATCCCCTTCCCTTCCCAAAAAGACCCACAAAAAGAATCTTTTTTTTCTCATGATAAAGTCAAAATACACTATATTTTGAATGACAACATCTGAAATCCTCAAATGCTCTAAGTATTGCCTGCTGTAGGAGTTTAAACAGAATGCCTAAGGCAAATCAATATTCTCCTGCCTTATTCTGTCATACTTAGGCCTTTTGTGATTTGGCAAAGTTTAATATTTCTGTATCTGAGCCAGCAGTGAAATCTGTGAGACTGTATATGGCTAAGAAGATCTAACACATGTGCTTACCTGCACTTAAAACCAAACCAAAACAACAACAACAACAAAACATAACACAATTCACAAAACATTTTGTTCTCAGGCTTAGACTGAATAAGAAATCCACATGCCCGGATTTATTATGAAGAAGACCTCAGGAAGCATTTGAAAGGATAGCTCTCCAGCTGTAAACATCCATTCTGAATTTAACTGCAGGTACGTCCACTTTCATATGTTCTGTCAATACATGCATTATTGATTGCATTCATTACTAAGCAATGGCTCATAGCTTCAGTACAAAACAGATCCCTTAAAATTTTCATGAAACACAAATATTTCAGCTGCTGCTTTGGAGAAAAATGTGACTTCAAAAAAAAAAAAACAAGAGAAAGGAGAAGGATGAAGGCTCTCTAATAGGGGCTGCCAAGAGAATCAGCTCTCCTACTCCACTAAGTATGAAAGTTAAATTCCTCTTTAACTCTCTGCCCTTCAGTTTGCTTCTGTGCATACCTGCCTCTGTACACTTGGAGAAGGCACCTGACATCTCCAGGGCTAATAATAATGCTGTGAGATAGCAATGTTGTTCTTGGAACAGGTTGTCACAGACCAACAGGCTGTAACAACGGGCTGAGGCAATTATGGTGAATAACAGCAAAAGAGGTGAGTTACTCCCTGACCAAGACAAGACTGTTTCTCTTTTTGCCTAAGGGATTTTCCCAGTGATGTTAGCTCTGACCATTAGATGCCCAATTACAGCAGCTAACAGAGAAGTGGAACATGTCTGTCTTGGGTGGGGGCAACTGAGACTGTGAAGTGAAGTAAAATAAAGCAGCCTCTGCTTCATAGCACATAAAGTTCCTTGAAACCTGGTTACAAGGGTCAACAGAGAGAGGGAATGGGCTTGCAGATGGGTCAGATATTAGGGAAGAGCTGAACTCCAGGGGGGTTGGGAAAGGAATTTTCAGCCAAGACTCCTGCAACTCTCAGCCAACAGTGCTGAAGAAAGAAGGCAACAAAGACGTATTTTGCCTTCTCATGCATGGAAGTTGGCTATTGTCAATCACATCTTTGGCTGGTAGGACTTGGTAGTACAATGAGCTGATGAAAATTAGTTCCTAGCTACAGCCAGTTCGAATTAGCATAGATCCAGAGAAAATTGTTTGGCCTGATCAAATTGATTGTTGGCCCTGATCACAGGAATCACGGTTAATTTAGGGGAGGTTATTTCCTGCAGCAACTCAGGTAGAAATTGTTCTACCCTAGAAACAAACTTCCATACCAGCCAATTGTCTTGTGACAGCTTTTTATGGATAACATTAAACCACTTTTTACATCATTCCATTATATATTTCAAATTTCAAGAAGCTGAATAGTTCAGCCTTTTTCCCCAGAGACTCTACTAAATGGGAAAAAACCATCCAGGAAAAGATATATCCTAGATGAAAAAGAGATGGAGAGGGACATAGTATTTAAGGCATCTTATGCTGTTCCATAGGTCTATGTAGGAATTTGGTACAAAGAAAGGGAGATTAAAAAGCAGGAAGTAATTGTTGGCTTTATCAATGCTTCATTGTACACAGACAACAGAGATCCTGTGAGGTCCTTATGGAACCAGTAGTGACTCCTTATTTCCATCTCCTTTATCTGTTGAGAGGCAAAGTCCAAATGAAACTCCCACTCCAAAGGCAGAACTTGGGCAAGATCAGATACTTGTTTTCAACATAGCTGTCTTGCTGTTGACCTGAAGGTTTTGTGGTTTATTATGGACTTTCCAACTGCTGGTTTATTTACCTGCTTCCACCCACTTCTCTCCTTACAGAACCCTAGGTATCTCAGATAAGAGATGCAAAAGAAATAACCCACAAACATGGAACAACATCTGCCCTCATTTGCTCCAAGTGCACATCATGCTCACCTTCAGGGTGTACTTCTCAACATGATTTTTCCTTTTTAACAGAACAAATTTAACAAAATGTGGCAAAAGAGCTTGAGAGGCTCCAAAGCTCTGGAGTTTTTTGGGCATCATAAATAGGAACATGCATATTCTTTTTTCTTGAAAAGCTGAGGCAAGTTGAAACCAGTCCTCAAAATCCTTTAAATGCATTGTACAGATAGCACTTTCTTCTGGTTTCACCTCTCATTAACAGCATTTCAAGAATCTTTTATTGTGTTCCTCTAGTCATTAATTTAAAAACAAAAAAAAAGATGAAAAAATAAGAAAAACAACAGGGAGAAACCCTTTCTTTAGTTGTAGAAGCACACAATTCACAGTGAGAAAAAATTAAGATTATTGAGTTACACATGGTTGTTACGGTTTCTGCTGCAGCTGCTTGTCCCATTCCTGTCTCAGATATGTCTGTTCTTTGTTTAGGCATGCTACAGTCACTTAACGTGAAGGGTCTACAGCCTGGCATAGCGTGAAAAAATAAAATTGGTACCAGTTTTGCCTTCATAAATCTGACTATAAACTACTGCTCTCCAGCAACTCCTGCACAAACACAGCAGCTGAGCAATACCTGCACTGGGATGGGGGACCTCCAAAGTTTGAATGCGTACCCTAGAGAGGGGCAAGAGCCACTACTGCTCTGTCAAGGTTAGCCATGTCCTCTTAGGAACTGGACTCCTGCATTATACAAACCATTACACCATACACTACTTATCAGGCATCATGCATTTATCTGGATTTCCTCCTTCTTCCTTCATTTTTTATTGCTAAGCATGACATCGTACAGTATGGAATATCCCTTTGCTCATCTGGGGGGCGTTCAGAGTTATGGTGTTTGTCTTCCCAAGCAACTGTTAGGAGTGATGAAGCCCTGCTTTCCTGGAAATGGCTGAACATCTCTGCCTGCTGATGGGAAGCAGTGAATGAATTCCTTATTTTGCTTTGTTTGTGCATGCAATTTTTGCTTTACCTATCAAACTGTCTTTATCTCAACCCATGAGTTTTCTTACTTTTACCCTTCCGATTCTTTCCCCTATCCTACTGAGGGGGAGTGAGTGAGCAGCTCAGTGAAGCTTAGATCCCTACCAGGATTAAACCATAACAGAGACAGTTTTTGCAATTGAATTCAGCAGTTACTTATGGAGCCACCTCTGAAGCCACGTTTTTTATAAGAACATACGATCCTGCTCTGCAGCTGATAAAACAGATGTTCTTTGGATCAAGTACTGTGCAGGTATGTAGAAAAACACCAAGCCATGGACAATTGTTCTGAAGTTCATTTTCAAAATCTGAGAAACAGAATGTAAGAAAAAACATTCATGCTAAACATTTTGAAATAATAAGAGTAAAGTAATATTCATCAACAGAACAGATTTATTCCTAGCCAATTTTTTACCCAGCATAACGCTATTTCCTAAATATACTATTTTCTTGGGAAAATTGTGTCTTACATTCTTCTGCTTTGAATAGTCTTCCCGTTGCTCATGTATGAATGATATTGGAGTTGTGGGATAACCTCTGTCTTCTCTATGGGTTTCGGTTTTTTCCCAATTCTTTACATTTTTCCTAATCTGTCACCAAGTCTGGAACATCACACTACTTCTGGCATGTACTTCCATCTCTTTTATATTCTACCTTTAAACGAAGACTCCTCCCTTTTCTGAAAGTGCTTAAAATGTTGATCTGCCCCAGTAAATATGCTGTCTTCAGCCAGCAGTACTTTTTATTAAAATTTTTACATTTAAATTAGAATCTTCCTTTGGTTGCTATCTGTAAGGCCCAATCCTGTCTCCCACATCATGGAATTAAGTTAAGAAGAGTCTATGTTTTCATCTTTTATACTGTCAAGTCACTCTAGTATGAAAATAAGAGATGTCAATAAGCTTTAATTAAATTAATTTTGTTTAAATACATCTGTGCAGTGCTGGAAATAGATACAGTTAGTAGGAGAAGTGGAAGTCCACAAGGTAGATAACAGAGGAGGAGTCTGTCTTTACTCAGGTTTTGCACCAAACAATAGGTGA
>NW_009260493.1:4885738-4889484 GCF_000687185.1 Egretta garzetta
TCATTCTGCCAAGCACCCGAGCATCTGCTCCAGCAAAGCCCCTCAGTGCGCACTTAGGTCTGGTCTGCAAATTATCCTGGGGGCATCTGAAAGCTACATCTTCCTCCTGGATTTTGCTGGATCAGAACCAGAATATCCATTGTATTCAAGAAATTCCTGAAACATTAAGTCTATTCTGGAAAATATTTGAAGTGTATCTTTGAAGGCTTGGTGGATATTAAAGCAGTAAACATTTGCATATTTGATTAAATTCCTTGGGACAGAAACACAAGAGTGAACTTACTTAAGGTTACTTAGACCTTCAATCTATCTATGCTTGAAGCTGCATACTAAGACCCTCTTCCCTGATACATGTCCATGCTAAACCTGTCTAGGGAAAACAGAAGAACATAAACCGAAGAACACAGCTAAAAAAAAATGCACATACACATCTGCAAACTATTCTGCATGCTTGACTCTAGCTTTAAGCAAAGGTGTCAGTTCTCATTTTTTATAAATCAGTTCACCAATTCCTACTTGGGAGGTAACTGCTCAGAGTTCTCACATGGTTGCTCTCCTAGGGGAATCTGATTTCTCAGTTTCAACATGCCCAAGGCATCTGCTTTCCTTGCCGACAAGACACAATCTTTCTGTCACTGACATCAGAGGAATTATCAGTACATTTGACAACAGTGATGTTCAGCACTGAATATAGCTATCATATCAGCAAAAATAACATGGCAACTTACTTGAAAAGTTGTGAAAAGAAGGGCTTGGAAATCTTTCATTTATGGAAAATAAAAAATATTTTAATTCGACTGTTAACTTTTTAAGAAGTGGATTTTTAAGACAGAAAAAAGCCTCTTGGTCACAGCAAACTCTGCCTGGGGATACCAAGAAGACACTGAAGAAGTAATTGCTTGGCAGTGTTTTACATCAATTATAAATAAACTAGAAAATAATTTCAAACTGTTGCTCAGAGAAAAGTTAGTCTTCACAGCAAGAAATTACATTTGGAATTATTTCTTTTTCTTTTCAGAGAAAACTTTCAGATACTTCTGTCCTGGGCTTCTTTTAAATGATATTTCACTCTTTGAAGACTGTGCTGCAAGCTTCAACAAGCCTTAGGAACTAGACTGTAGATCATTTTAAGCCATATAAAAAGTGACATAATCAAATTCAAGCATTAGCAAATATCTGCACATAAGGATTTGGTGTTAGGGCTCTTGCCTGTTTACTAGAAACACAAATACCCTGTCAATATTACAAAACACAAAACACATGTTTTATATACACATGTGTATTTTAATAAAATAACTGGTTAGGAAAGTGGAGGCCAGTTTGTGTTATAGAATTTGTGTTAAAGGATATCTAAGTCCAAGTCTTGGCTCTGCAATAGATTTCCAGCTTACATTTGTATAATAAACCACTTAAGTTCTTCTTTTTGACTACATCTAATATACAATTAACAATATGGCCATGTTCAACAGTTTAAGAACCAGGAATAATATTTTCAAATTTTTCTTTTTTTTTTTTTTTTTTTTTTTTTGAGCTTTAGAAGCCAAAATTCCTCTTTCAAATGTCTGAAAAATGGTATGCAAACTGTAGCAAAATGTCTCCTGAGGTTTTTTGTGGGTTTAAATGAACCTGGTGCCTCTGAGCTATCTTCGTGGTCAGGAAATAGTGATGGCCTGATTAAAGTCTGCTGAACTCAACACCCATCTTCTCATTTTTTATAGCGAGCACCAGTGCTTTGTTCTCCTAAAGGCTGATTTGGACCTTTCTTGGTAAGCTAACCTGGGAGACCTTCTTTTCTTTTGTCGTTTATTATTGACACTCATAAACCCAAATAACATTATATAACTCATAATTCTTCTCAGCATGAGGCAATCAAATGATTGATGTCTTTGGTAAGTCATCAGAATTCACTGAAATTGACAAAACTTCCAGTTTCGAAATCCAAGTTAACTTGGAGGAAGCAGATATCCATTTCAATTTTGGTGGGCTAAAATTTTGTAATACAAAAAAAAATTACCATAGCAATGGTACTAAAGATTATTTTTTTCTTCTTTAAAATCAGAAAATAGTAATAGCAGTAGCATAAGGTACTGTGGCTGTTTACATTAGAGTAGCAGATAGAAAGGCCACCACCAAAAGATGATAATCTCACAATGTTAGGTGCTGCTTTACAGGCTCGGTGCCAGAGCTTACAGTTTAAATTGGGATGCCAGAAGGAGCCTGGATTTACAGTATCATTTCCACTGAGTCTTAGAGGAAGGAAGACCAAATCCTTGGGGTTGGTTAAATGCCTGCCTTTCTTTGACTTTGCTTCTTGAATCTTTCTACCTGTTAGTCCTTAATTTGGAAATGGTGATTAAATTTCAACAGAAGTGCTCTCTCCCTTGCAGTTCTTTTCAGCACAATATCAATAACTGCAGCTCAGTAGGAAGGGGGATGAGATACTGCATGCAAAGCAGAGTGAAAAATGCAGTCTGTTTGACATCAGCCAGGCTACAAAGACAGAGAACAATTTAACATTTCTCTTCAGAACTATAGACTTCATCTACTATCTATTAAAAAAAATAAACCAAACCAAAACAGTGTAAGATTTAGAGTGCATCAAATGGTTTTCTAAGCTCCCCTCCTGCAGTGAATGCACATATAAGCTTACTGTCTCTTAAAATACTGTGCCTTGAAAACAACCTCACTGAAAAATAAGATAAAATAAGTACTATTTTGGTTTTTTGGTCCTTTCCTCAAACAGAAGGCAGTGTATAGTCCATCTGCTTTATAAGAAGGTTTTATAGTTTGTTTACTGTGTATGACTTGTACAGAAGGTCAGCACTATGCAGGCTAGCAGTTCACACTTGAAAGAATGGTGTCATATTTTATTTGTCTCCAGAGGCATTGAATTATGGTCCTGAAGGAATGAAATATTAAAATCATAATCTAATAACTCTCTCACAATTCTTTCATCAAAGATGCTGAGGGCAATTTTTGGTATAGACATTTAAAATCATGAGCATGAATTAATATTTATACAGGCAAATAAAAATGACTGTTGGTCACTAGTTAATTGCCTTCTATGACCACTGGAAGTATAAGCAGTTAGGATTTTACTGTTTGTACATATGATGGTAAGTTTTCGTTATTTTGATCAGTTGACATAATTATATGTCAGAGGAATGGGGTAAACTTCCCTAAGATCCTTTCCATGCCTATGCTTTCCATTGCTTTTTTTAGATGTTTCTTTGATAGGACTTACATATGGTTACAGAACTGAAGGTTAGAATGCTGAAAGTTTGACTGTAATGCCTTTATAATAGCCATAAAATTTTAGATATCACAGCGTGGAGACTGCAGAGGCAGCTGAAGACTAAATTAATATTAAAAGTGCCAGTGACATATTTTCTTCTTCTGTTTATTTTTGGGTTTAAAAATATTTACTAGTAAAAGCAGAATATGGCTTATTTTGTTGGCTGGCCAAGGGAAAAACCCACAGTCCTACTAACATTCCTGCAAAAGAAATAAAAAACTCTGTCAGAGGGATGAATGGCCTATCACTCCTCACAAGGATTAAAGTTTTTAAGGGCTTTGATAAAAAGAAAGTGATCACAAAGAAGTGAAATCAATCCAATTTTTACCTTTAGGCCACATGGAAATTCCCGATTAACACACCTGTCATCTTTGAACATACAGACAGTTGAAAAGTTGCCAGCATGTACTTTTTTCCCTGCATTCCTCCAAATTTCCACTTCCCCCAGACA
>NW_009260493.1:4889516-4912323 GCF_000687185.1 Egretta garzetta
AGAATCAGAAATCCCATCTCATGCCTTGCTTCAACAAACCATAGAGTCCCCCAATCTTTTGATTTTATTCAAATGTCGGTGTGACTCAGAATTCACACTGTTAGGAATGGTGCGGATGCTTTGATAGAATAGCCAGCTTAAGACCTCAGCAGTTTATTTAGCTGATCAGCAACAGCAAAGTAGGAAATTATGAGTTACTAGCACTAAATTTACTGTAGTCTACAAGCAGTTCAGTTGAAATCAAAAAGAAGATTGAAGGAATGAAATGCTCCTCAGTTGGTCAAAGCAAGTAAAAAATTGAAAGTAATTATTAACCATCTGGTGTCATACTGACACAAATATCAAGGGAGTTTCTGTATGGAGTCCATCCTCGACCATTCAATACTTTGATTAGCCCCTGTGTGGGATATGGCAGAACATATACTAAACCAATTCACAGCTGATTTGAAGCTGGAAGACAATAAATTCTTTGGAGGGTACATACAGAGGCATCTTAATAGTTTGTAACTAGTATTACTAAAATCTTAATTACTTAATAACTAGAATTAGGAAAAAATCCTCACCAATAGGGACAATGGGTAACTAAGGTATAAAGGTAAAAGAATAATTACATGTTCAAACATAGAAAGCAAGGTAAGTAGATAGGTGCATCAGAAGGACAGGAGTTTGTGCTGGGTGACAAAGTACTTATGCATCAAAACCCCAACAATGTCACAATAAAAAAAAAAAAAATGTAAGGGAAGAAAATGCCACAGTGTATTAAGCTGTATTAAGAGTAATAAATCTAAAAACAAATGAGTTAATTGCCCTGTTCTACTTGGTGCTTATTAAGCATCAGTTGGAGTCCTGCATTCACTTTTAAGCATCACATTTGAAAAATGAGAGGCAAATTACGGAGTTCAGAGAAAAACAAAAAATGATTAAGCATTTAGAAAATATGTCCCACAAGACACTATCTGGGTAAAAAAAAAGACTGAGGGGAGGCATGATAACTGACAAAATATGCTAGGGGATGTAACAAAAGGGACAGTGAGCAATTATTCTTGCTTAGTCTTCATTGACTGACAACAAGTAGGTTTACTGGGAAGCTACAGCAAGAAAAATATGCTTTAGATAAACACAAAATCTTTATAAGAAAAATCTAGGCTTTAGGGAATAAGGCACAGGGGGAGGTTGTTTGATCACCTTCACTGGAGTTCTTCAAGGTGAAACAGATAATATCAGTCAGCAGGGTTTAGAGATAGTGTACAGCCTTGCTACATTGTAGGGCATGGACTTGTTGGCTTGAGAAGTACCTTCTGAGCCAAGTCTTTCATCTGTCTTCATATGGATGTGGATATGCAAATACACACCTAAATACTTCACAGCTATATATGGAGAAGGATATGTGATGGATAATCCTTCTGTTATGACACACATGCACTACACAATATCTCCTCATAAGTGAAGACACAATAAATGTCATAACAGGGACTGGTCATTTGTTATACAGAATGGATTTTCTCCTTTCACTGTTCTGCAGGCTGAGTGCTTTTTATTTGACAGCTGTGCAGTGTTGAAACTGCTTAAATGGTGGACAGCAGAGAAATGCAAAAAACTGTTTAACTTTCACCAACCTCCAGATTCTGCTAGCAAATGGCATGACTAGACATGGGCCCTGAACTAGAATTTTTAATTTGAATAGCCTTTGCAGATCTCAGTCTTTATATTACAGAGTGTGTCTGCATTAAAATTCATTGCAGAACTGCATTTAAAGGCTGTTAACTCAGAGAGTTGGGGCTAGCGCAGGGGTGGGTGAGGCTTCCAGCACAGGCTTGGCTGATGAATGGCTGAAAGGGAAGGAGTGCCACAGTCACCTCCTCTATGGCTGCTTTGACCTACTTACTCTATCTTTCCTTTTACATAGTCTGGGCAAAGTCCACTCTACAGCTAAGGAATTTCTTTGTTTTGAGATCGTTGCTGCCAAATGAGTTGGTCAGCTGCCTTATTCTCAGTCTAGGCAAGTGGTATCTCAATGTATGCAATTGTGCTGCTGCTGAGGACTCACTGGCAGGAAGAAGGATAAGTTTGAGAGGTGACCGTTAAACACAGTTGTATTTTTACTCCAAGGCCTCTATATCCAAAAGCAAAGGAACTACTGACTAACACTTGGAGAGCACAAGATATGAAGGATCATTCTACAAATACCAGATATTTTACTCTTTTTCATAAATGTCTGCTATTAGTTGAAGTCAGAGACAGACAAGCTATTTAAGGTGATCCCAGTATCGTAGTTCTCCACAGCATTTAGACATACACAAGTCTATGGGGCAGGATGGAATCCAGCCAAGGATACTGAGGGAGCCAGTGGAAGTGCTCACCAAGTCACTTTCCATCCTTGATCAGCAGTCCTGGCTAACCAGGGAGGTCCCAGTTGACTGGAGTTTAGCAAATGTGATGCCCATCTACAAGAAGAGCTAGAAGAAAAATCTGGGGAGCTACAGGCCTGTCAGTCTGACCTCAGTGCTGTGGAAGGTTATGGGCAGCTCATCTTGAGTGCCATCACACGGCACCTACAGGACAACCAGGTGATCACGCCCAGTCAGCACAGGTTTATGAAAGACATGTCCTGCTTGACTAACCTGATCTCCTTTTGTGACAAGGTGACCTGCTTAGTGGATGAGGGAAAGGCTGTGGATGTTGTCTACCTGGCCTTTAATAAAGCCTTTGACACCATTTCCCACAGCATTCTCCTGGAGAAACTGGCTGTTTGTGGTTCGGATGGGCATGCTCTTCACTGGGTAAAAAACTGGCTGGATGGCTGGACCCAAAGGGGGGTGGCAAATGGAGTTAAATCCAGTTGGTGGCTGGTCACAAGCGGTGTTCCCCAGGGCTCAATATTGGGGCCAGTTCTGTTTAGTATCTTTATCAATGATCTGGAGGAAGGGATCGAGTGTACCCTCAGTAAGTTTGCAGATAACACCAAGCTGGGTGGGAATGTTGATGTGCTTGAGGGTAGAAAGGTCCCTCTTCAGAGGGATCCAGACAGGCTGCAGCCAACTGTAGAGGTTCAACAAGGCTAAGTGACAGGTCCTGCAACTTGGGTCACAACAACCCCATGCAATGCTACAGGCTTGAGAAAGAGTGGTTGGAAAGCTACCTGGCAAAAAAGGACCTGGGGGCGTTGGTTGACAGCCATCTGAAGATGGTTTAGTGGTGGACTTCACAGTGTTAGGTTTACAGTTGGACTCAATGATCTTAAGGGACTTTTCCAACCTAAATGATTCTATGCTTCCTGTTGATCAGATGAACAGAGTTTGGTGTGTTTTAGCTGTTTATACTTCTTGATATGTAGATGTTATAAAAAGGATCTGCTTAAACCAGTAAATAGGTGTTGAAAAACTGAGAATTATTGCAGTGACATTTTTATTCATTACAATGAACTGGGAAGAAGGAATAGGCAAGAAGTAGAACTAACAGGATTTTTAAGTGTTTCCCTATTCTTTACTCAACATTTGCTTTTGCAGATGTGCAGGTTTTTTTACTCCGTAAGAATCTTAAATTCAGAAGAGGGGGGAAAGAAAAATGTTAACCAGATGTACTAGATGTCTAAAGTAAGATACTCAGTTGTCCTTTGTTGTTTTGATACCAACAAAACTGTCTCTCTCTAGTGCTGTATATGGTTTCTGGTCATCACCTTCACCTTGTAGTCACTGTGCCAAATAGTGCTGAAGACTGTATATGGTTTCTGGTCTGAATAATTTCATCACCTTCACCTTGTAGTCACTGTGCCAAATCCAGCTATGTATTTTCTCATTTTATATAGGACAGGACAACAGAAAGCTGCTCCCTTTGTAAGTATAGAGAGATGCGAACAGCTATAACATACACTGTAAAATATTGCCTACAGACATTTTCATTTTACTGGTGACTTTCAGTACTGTTTCATGTGTGAAACACCGTAAGTCACTTTTAATTCAACAAGACTGTAAAGCACTATCATTTGATAAAGATCCTAACATAAAACTGTCAGTTAGCAAAACACCGCAAAAGAGCTAGAAAAGTTATTCCAATATGCAATACCTGCTGGTGTCATCTGACTAAGGGGGCAATGGAGGCAAGCTGTAAGTAAATTCCCCCCTTGCAACTGAAATCATGTTAGAGGCTCTCCTGTTGCCAGAAGACCCCAAGCTGCCTCTAGCAGGGCTATGATCCCTTTGCTCCACTCATTCTAAAGTCTAGTGTATGGGCCAGAAAGTGTAGAAGTGAATTGCTGATCTGATCCAGTAGGTGAGCTAATAAAGTGTTTGGGTTTTCTTCAGTTTACTGATTTTTAAAAAAACTGCTTAATTATTAGATTTCCTTCTTTTCAAATCATTCAGTATGAATCCTAAAATCTGTGCTCTTCTTTTTCTTTTTTTGCTGTCTGCAGTGATGTTGGCTGCATTGAGCTCTCTGACTCTAACTCTCCCTAGATATCAAGGTTAGCCTCTTCAACTAGTCTTACCTATAAGAAAAATGCCCCTCTGCCCCATTCCTGTCATCAACAACCCTCCTGGTACCTCACCTTCATCTACAAAAGTAGCAAACAGATCCCCATAGGGCTGTCAGTGCTGCTTCACCAGATGAAAGACAGGCCCTTCTGCCTAGTGATGCAGTCAGTTTCCTTCTCCTCTTTCCTTCTGGATATTGTGTCACCTTGGGGTACATCCAGGCCCTCCATCAGTCCACAGGAAGGGTCCCAAATTCATTGGTATGAAAAAGCATTCTGACAGGGGTTGCTGTAGCTACAGTTGCCTTTGACTCCCGACCACATGGTTAAATTTTGCTGTATGGAATATAATGCCGATGTTTAGAAAATGCTCTGTTCATAGAGAGATTTAATGCCCACAGAAAAAAAAAAATAGCCCCTCCTTCTATGCCCCTATCACTACTGAGAAAGATGCCTTTAAATTTTTCCTTTCCCTGCGGATATCTTTACATGGATTTGAAGATAATAAAGGTGTAGCCCTTAAATGAAGTGTGCTAAGTCTAAATACATTGTTGAGAATTAAGTCACAGTGAATTAATCACTGATTATACACATGAAGATAAAAAGTGGAGCTCGCGCATGGCATTCACAATGCAGTGTAAACAGTACAGGGCAGGGACTGCCTCTTGCCATGGCAACCTCATCCGAGGATTTCTCCTCAGCCTCCTACATGAAAGAGCTGCACCGATGCTGTAGTGCATTTTGTCAGTGATCGGAGGAAAGGCACGGCTCCCACCCTGACTGGAGAGGAAACCAGAACTGGGGACTGCAAGAAGGAAAATTATATTTATCCCAGAAACAGGAAAACTGCCCACATTTACATGCCTCACCCAACATAACACCATGAACTTCCTGCAGAGCTTGGAAGGAACTTCTTGTTTTTCACATAGTCCTTTCAGAGAGCTGCAAGAAGTGTGCTAGTGATCTACAGTGAAGAGATGATACAAAATTAGCTCGAGATCTGTCTCAAGTTTTACTTAATATAACGTATTTCTCAATGCTAAAAAGTAACGGAATGCTTAATGATTTTGTCTGGTACATTAAGATATATTGATTACTGGCAATGAATATAAGTTATCAACGAAGATTAAAAAGGTGTAATTGAATGAAAAGCAAGCCTAAACATATATATATATATGATAATATATATAAACATATACACTAAATACATATATAATGTGTATAAATATGTGTATATGTCTAATGTGTATATATATAGTGTGTAAAGTGTGTATATGTGTAAATATATAGGCAGCTTACACTTAAACTTTAAAAATAACAAACCTGATGCAGAAAAGCAAACATATTAAACTCATATGAGACTTACATTTCCAGGGATATTAATTCCGTTGATGCCATGTGTTACAGCTACACTGCAAGACATGCATTCTCATTCTTTCTAACTGGGCTATTGCAGAATTCAAAACTGGGGTAAATAAGCCTTTATTCTCCAGTTACATTAGAATGGTTAAAGCATTGTATTCCTAATATCACAGCATGCCAAATTCAGAATCCATGAGTAATTCCATGGTGCCTATAGAGAAACAAAAATTTAGTGACACTGGATTAATTGGAAAAGAGGAAAGACTGCATATTGTCATGGTTATGAAGTTCTGCCACATGTAATGGAATATCTAGCTCCTGAGATGACAAGTGGAGCTTTTAGGGCAATAAAGTAATAAAGACCCTGAGTGAGCAAATCAGTAGAATGGAATTACCCTGGAGATTAAACCACGCATGTACTTAGTGTTTTGCCTAACTGAGATCATAGAACAAAAATTACTTGCTATCACATATCCCAAGACAGTTACAGTTTCTTTAATATTAAAAAAACACAAGAGATGTAATACTACAAAAAAGTGCAGATGAATAAGTTAACAATTTTGCATAAAATTCTCTGGAGTATTTTTTTATTTAAAATCAGACTCCTAAATTCATTGGCTGTACACCAGATGAAGCTGATAATTATGTTTTTGTTTGCTTTAGAAGGGTAGGATCACAGAAACAAGGCTATGGTTGCTTAAAAAAAGAGATCAACACCAAGATCTTACATATATGTTAAAAAGCCAGCTTGGTTTTCATAAACAGTACAATATATGTGGCTTACAAAGAAAAGGTGAGAAGTTTTTGTCATGATCTTGAATGCTTACTGTTCTGAGTGCATTTTCTGAAACATTAATTTCCACCACATTCCAACAGATATCACATCTCCAGAATTCTTCCTAGTCTAGTGACAACCCCATTCTTCTTCAGATGAGCCAAAACCAACACAGTCATGTTTCTTGGTTTCTCTAAGGTTCCTTTAGCTGCTTCTTAATCAACATGGATTCTTTCCATTTACTCAGGAATAGTCTTTACAAAATTAAATCTCATTCTTTAAAATTAGCAAAGCATATTAATACATCTGACAAGCACATCCAAGCTTGATCGCTGCTTCCCCTCTCCAGCACTGTGTGAAATTTAAGAGCAGAGCTCCTGCAAGAGATAACCATTTCAAAAAAGTGAAGAATGAAGACCAAAGAAAAGTTCTTTCAGGATATTGACAGCACTATTCAGAGCAAAAGCATTACACCAGGTTTCTCTTCCTCACTCTGGTTTATTCAAATGCACTGTATTTATAACAGAACAAAAGACCAGCAGTTTGCTGTCTATATGCACATGATGCCTGGACTGTGGACTATTTCTTTTAGCAAAGAGTGCCATTTGCAAGAGAAATCAGCAACAACAAAAAAAGTGGTTTTAAAAATAAGCCAAATACTAGATAATCTATATCCTCGTCTGCTTCACTGCTTGGTAAATAATCTGATATGACTGGAAAATAAATGCATCGAGAAGTGTTTGTTTATGTTGCTATGGTTAGTGATCTCCTACTTCAGGATGTAAGATTTTTTTTACTCTTGTCTATTGCTGTCTGAATTAATTCCATTGTACAGCTCCATTTCATCTTTGATTGACTGCTTGGTTACATCAGTGTCTCATGTAGTAGGCTTGATGGGTGTATTTTCTATGTAAAAATAGCTAACCAGTGTTATGTGTCTGTGGTTTTTGCAAACTAACGAAAGATGAGGCCAAATGGATAAAAATGTTCTTTTGACACTAAGTATTTTGTTTTTTTTTCTAGCACTATTAGTCTCCTACTATCCACTAACAATAAATAAAATAGGGTTGTACAATATATTGTACAGAAACTGTTGTTTTAAAGGCTGTGTGACGAATCTCTCTACAATTAGCTCATTTCTATAATTTTACAACATTGCAGTTAGTCACTTCAGCCTCAAGGAAAGATAAGTAGCACTTCAAGCTGGATGTGTACAAAACTGAGTCCAGATGATTTTAAAAGTTAAAAGGAGTGGAAAACGGTTCATAGAGAGTAATTTGTTCACTTAAACACATTAAATTAGGGTACACATACAAGAGCACAAAAATGCCTCTGTCTGTACTGCTCCCTTTGGGCCAAGCTTTCTCCTTCGAGTAGTCTCAAGCTAATCAGTGTTTGAATGATGACCTTACTACTCAATATTTTTATTTAGCCAACTCTTTTTGGAGCTAATAAATGTATGAAATAATGATTCCACTCGCAAAAGTAATGAAAGCAAGCAGTATGTGCTAACTGACAGAAAAACCTATGATTATACAAGAAAAGGGATAGCTGACCTTTTCTCAGATCTGAAATTTTCTGCCTTGCAGTGTTTCCTTATTAAGAAATATTGAGGTTCAAATGCAGGTTACTACACTTAGACAGGAATAATCAGCTGCAAATACTGTGTGTGTAACAACTGGCTGGGTAGAAGTCCTGTAAAAGACTCTGGGCCTTAGGGTCAATTACAAGCTGAATATGAGTCAATAATGTCATCCCAAGTAATCACACCAAGGATATACATACTAGAAGACAGGCAGAAACACTGTACATGAAGCAGTCTTATTGCTTTAGCTTGTGTAATAAAACCTCTACTAAAATGTAACCACCAGTTTTGGAGACTTCACTTCAAGAAAGAAGATGAGCAACTGGATAGACTCCAATGGAGAGCAATCTGAATGATTAGCGGTCCTGAGAAGATGGTCCACAAGGGAAAATGGAAGAAACAAGGGCTGGATAGCCTAGAAGGCTGAGAAAGAGGAAGAAAGAAGAAAATCTCTTTTTTTGTAGCAATGAATATTCAGATATTAATAAGATTCTACTAGTAAGGCTAGATAATCACTGCAGTAGATTTGCTGGAGAGATTGTAGCATCTGTAACAATAAACTGGACAAACATTTGTCTTGGACATGAAAAAAGCAGATTGATTCATCACCTGGAGAGGTAAGCTAGGTGACTTCCTGGCATCCAGCTCTATTTTTTCTGTCATGAATAAGACACCTTTTCAAGGAGGAAGGGGAAAACTGAACCCTTATGAATGTCAACTGTTGACACATAAATAACATCACCAGGTAGTTGTACACCTCTTTAATTAAAGAATGTCACAGCTTTTTACAAATATTAATGAAAAGAACATCACAATGTTATGCAGTAGATATAAATCCACCCATTGCACAAATGAATGAATTTAATGAAAAGTGATTACATGATGTTTCTCTAGGGACCCTTTTCCTCATTTTCATTTGTGTTTGCCCTTCTCATATGTCAGCTCAAGATTTATTCTGTTGACTTTATTTAAATGGAAAAGCCTATTAGTGTATATATTGTATAAATACATGTGATTCTAAGTATGCTGTATACAGTACATATGGTTCCTATGTACAGTATTAGTGATCAGATCATACCCAGACTAAACAAAAGGTTCTTTAGCCAGTCCCTCCTAAGAGAAAAAAAGGCAGATGTTAATGAGATTTCTTGTGCATGCCCCAAACTTCTTTCCATGATCCATATAAGAGTTTAAATATTTATGAATGCATTAAGCTAAACAAATTTCCTCTGTATATTTTGATCTATCTTTTCAAATACTCTATTTGTCTCACTTAAATCACAAATCTATGATCTAAAGTTTGATTTACACTTCAAATTCTGAAGTTAGTAACTAAGATAAACCTTTACTGGCATTTTCTATGGTTGTCACAATAGGCCTTCATGGCTCATATGAGACTTCTGGTTGTGAAGTATTTCTTTGACTTTATTATAGCTAACATACTTTTTATTTCGCAAAAATAAAACTGAACAAGATATCATTTTTAGTCCCAGATGAGTATGTTTCCTGAACACTAGAAACCGTTAACTTTGTAACATCAACAAAAATCTTTCAGCAGATATCTTCAAGGTATATGGTAGAGTTCAATGTATTACATCTTTTGTCATTTTAGTGATGCTCAATTGGAAAGAGTTTACCTGTGACCTTTTTTCACTCTGAAATTTATGGCATTTGATATTCACTACTGTAGATTAAATCTCAGTTGTTCTCTTGCAGTAATAATAAAATCCTCTTAAAACTACTTTCCTGTTATTAAAATGTCCATTGTTTACAAACATACAGCATGATTACCTCTTACTACGGCTCCTGAATGGTAAAACCATTTTGTAACTTTGTTATAAATCATCTATTTTATTAGAACAATTCCCAGGAAGCAAAGACTTCGTCTGCACAGCAAAGTAATTAAAAAAATAAAAGGGGGAAAAGAGTATTTTCCCACCACAAGAAGTTACGTGTCAAGAAAAATTGTACAATTACCAGGTTATCGTTGTCATATGACTCTATGAAGGATTCCTGTTTCCAATTACATCTGTACAATGCCACCCTTGGAAAAACAAACATCTGAACTCTGCAAACCTGTCACTTTAAACTGTTCACCTTCATAAGATCTGAAAGTAGAAATCAGTCCCCAACCTCAAGTTTTCTAATGAACTGGATTTCACAAAACTTCACTTTTAATGAGGCATCTCAGAATTCTGCCAGGTTTTCTCCGCTGTGCTATTTTCCATGCTGCATTTGGAAGGCATGCCTTCCAAAACACAGCAGACTGTTGGAGGAGCAATTGCTTCTCACAGTGGCAAGGTGCAGCCCATCAGCACTATTTTCTTCCTCTGGAAGGCCTTGCTTCTATGTCCAAGTTCCCACTGAATACTGAGCTGGGAAACACTGCGACTTCAGTGACAAAATCTTTCTGTTTCTGGGGCAGAGGGTCTGAGATCAATGTTGTGCTCCTCTGAATGCTGAGCTCAGGGTAGACCAACCATGGGACTCTCCTGGTATGGGATAGCCCACACGATGCTCAGGGACCAGCTGCCAGGCTCTGTAGTGAGATGCTGCCTTTGGAGGGTTTCTGGCTCCAGCTCCTGCTGGTCTTGGCAACTCCTTGGCACCTGAGCCCAATTCCTTCAGACTGCAGCTTCCCCCGCTGCCTGCTGTGGGCGTTCGTGTGTCTGTGCTGTGACAGGGGATATGGGGAAGGGAATGAGATACTGCAGCTGACTAACACAGTTAGCTGGCTGTAACCCCAGCTGAGCCAATACAGGGGTGCTCCACAATCCCTTTGCTCCTTTATTTTGTTCTCAGCAATGGCTGATCATTTTTTAGCTATTCTGGAAAACTTCCATTTGGGCCACTTTATCTTCAGCTTGATAATTCTAATGGCAGATGTTAAGTTGTGCTACCAGCCTGCACAATGGTCCTGGCTGCTTCCCACACATCTCCCTTTAACAACACAAGGCATTTCACTGATGTTTGGAGGACAGTGGCACTGATTCTATTTCCCTCTAGATTCATTGCAAAACAATCCACCCACTTTACTTCTTACACTATACTACTTCCAAGAGGGAAAAGGTTTGCGCCACTTTCAGAATGATTTTTTTTTTTTTTAAAAGATATTGCAGATTTCTTTGCTGCAGGTCTCTGGTCTACACGGAGTTTGCTGGACGTATGAAAAAAGGTTGCAAAGAGGACAGTTTCAATCTGTGTGATGAACATGAGACCGTCACACTTGGTTAAAAAAAAAAGGGAAGTACCTACTCAGATTAGCTGGGAATTAAGAGAGCGATAAGAAACCCAAATAAATGGACAGAAAACATTCATATATTTAGCAAATCAGAAGTGCAATTGTGCCAGATATATGCAGCCATATAGTTTGTTCCAGACAGAGTATCTTTAAGATGTGCTTATCTTCCTAATCACCAATTTTATCATTCGGGAGAGAAAAAGAGATCACATCTTACTGTAAATTTCAGGGTCACAGGAGAAAGACATTTTGTAATTTGGATGACCCTTGGCATGCAAGTAGCAGAAGGCAATTCATACCATCTCCAAATATATTAGCCATTTTCAATAGCTTGGGGAAGAAGGGGTTATCAGAAATTTATAAAATAAATTCTGTAACTGAATAATACTGTGGTAACACAGGAGATTGAGAACTATGACTGCAGCCTCAAGAACAATCTGCAGTCAGCATTAATTGCAAAAATGATCATAATGTTGCCATCTGTTTCAGTGGAAACCATTAACAGTTTGTGGTACTTTGAATACGTAAGCCTCTTTGTGCTTCTGGAAAGTTACAGCACCAAAACTCAATGGTTTCACAAGAGTGAGTCCAATGTTAACAGCTACAGCTCAAGTGTTATTTCTCCCCCCACCCCCTTTTTTAAGCCTTTTAAAATTCATTGCAGTTGTATAATGTAGTAGGACATTAACTCTTCCAATTGTTTCTCACTATTAAGGAGTCATTTACAGTCTCCATTATGACATAACAGACCTTTTTATTCCTTCCTTATGAAGTCACTGATAGTATTTACCTTTAAGACGTCTAACTTAAGTGCTCTGAAATACTCTGTGGAAGACTGACTCTCTCTCTTGCTGTGACTAAGAGGGAATAATCTGGAGAGATCAACTTTCTTACTTAGATGCCTCACATAAGTGATTAAAGTTAGGCCAAGTCACTAGCTGCATCACAACAGTATAAGATTAAAAGATGACATAGAGAAGAGGTTTATATATTAGTGCTGCCATGCCAATAGTGGGAAATTTAGAAATCCAATTATATACTTCACAATTCTGACAAGCAGCAACACAGAGAAACAACAGTCCGCTGTCTGAGTCTCCAAAGTTAATACTCTCTTTTCAAATTTACATGAGGGTGTTATCATGCACTGGACTACAGATACACTTCATCCAAATTGCTTACCAAGACAACCATGTCGTTTCAAAATTAAGAAGAAATGCAAACTAGGATGATGGAACTATTGACATTTTTTTTCTCAGAAGTGTAAGTTGTCCTATCTTCCCCCTCAACACTATTTCTGAAGATGGGGGAAGAGATCTATAATTAGATGCTTAGCATCACTCTTCTCATGATATGTTGATGCTGAGATATATATTTCAAGTGGTTACAGAGTGCATTTTTATCAGTTTAGTTCTGTGAAATACAAAATTTAGAACCTGAGCATAAACCTTTTTTGGGTTTTACTTTGCTTGTGCTTTGGCTTAGTAGAAATGCTATTTAATCCTTTCCAAATCAGTTGCTTCCTACTCGTTCCTCCAGTCATGGCTAAACTGATGCATGAACCACACTACTATGAGTGCTTCATCTGCAAAGGCTGCTTTGAGAAAACTTGTTGGAAAGGAGGGAAGTAGGAACTGAGGAAAGAAGAAAATAGCATTTGAGAACTCAGGCTAACACAGATTTCTTGTTCCCCTAAGCTGTGCATTTAAATGTTATTGTTTCCCTCTAGAAAGAAAACGCTGTTGTTCTGCCACTTCCTCAGAACTTTCCTGACTAGGCAGGAGCTAGTTAACTATCTCCAAAAGAATTTAAAATTCAAAGATGTGTAATAATTATGCTAAAAAACAAAACACCACACCAAACCCTAAGAATGATAATTAAGAGTCTGAAGTACAAAAGGGTAATGCACTGTCCTCTTCCCCAGTAGGGAAGTTCATTAGCAGTGGAATCGTGTCATTTTCCCATCTGTTCATAATTGCATTCACCGCAGGAACTAAGCGACGGAAGTGACATCACCCAAGCTCTGCACAGGCGGCTCAGTAAATCACACGCGCCTTCAGCTCCACATGGGCTCTTGCTCCAGCTCCAGCTCAGTCTCTTCTCCAGCTTTCTCCATGGCCCCAGGAGCCCATCCAATTTATGCCTGTTGCCTGAGCAGGGCTGGCTTGGATCAGCTCTCTGAGAGCAGGGACGGAAATTTAAAAAAAAAAAAGGTGACGCAGCTTCTGGATAGGAGTAAAGCCATATTGAGGGGATAATTATCTTTCAACTGGTTGGAGACATACCTCTTGTTTGTGTGTCCTAAACATCGGGTGCTTAGCAGCTGCTGTAATATCAATGGGCGATTGAAACAGGCCCTCATTAGATTAGTGCTGAGCTTATTGCTTGTGCCAGTCTCATTATTATTGGTGACTAAACTGGCAGATTGTCAGGACGCCTCATGGCGAGATGAGCTTTTGCAGCTCTTTGTTTGTAGTTATTATAAACAATGAAGTGAAAGCAATCCCCTGGGCATAGTCATGTCAGATGTTTTTTGCAAGCAGCAATCAGCTTGCAGAAGCAGCAATGGTAAACAACTTCTTATTTTAAGAAGCGATATTAATTAAAGCACGAGGCATGGTTCTGAAAGAGAACTTGTTAATTATTTAATGTCACCTGCACTATCAAGCCCACCAGTTGGAAATTGTTTCATTTTGCCTCAGATGGGCTCTGCCTGTCATCTGAACCAGTGGAAAATAATGTGTGGTGCCAAGTGCCAAAAAATAGGCAGTGTACAGCTGGGAGTCATATCACATTTTAATGTACAATCCAGGTTTATTACTCCTAAAGAATTCTAGATGTGAATAGTAGGCCATATTACGCAGTGTGTATAAATGCTACACTTAATTGGGAACATTACATTCCTCATAAGAATACAGAGAATATTAAGTGGGCTGCAATTGTAGATATTCATGGTTATTGAAATTGCTGGCCATCTACTAATATCACTGCATACCAGTAGGTGGTTTGGAAACTCTGCCCAGCTGTTAAATTAAATAGTGTGAATCAAGGGCTTGACATCTGCTAAAACACACACACGTTAAGAAGAAGAGAGAAGTTTTTCAAGCTTTTAGCAAAGCTTCTTCTGCCATTCCTGTAGCACAAGAAAAAGCATCCTACTTTTCTTGAAAGACTTACAGATATGACCACAGAAAGTAGGATATGAGATGGAATCACTGGGTCTGAAACAGTGCTCAGAGGTGGGCATAGGCCATCTGACTTTGCTTCAGTGGAAATGTTAGCCCCACTGAGAACCACTGGGACTCATCCCGTCACCAAGCTCAGCCCAGACAGAAGGTCACTGGTACCACTTGAAGGTATTTCTAGTTTCAATTGAGCTAGAAAATTCCAGCACATGAGTTTTTGTCATGACAAATTTCTTGTTAAAAGCCGAAAAAGTGAACACAAGTTATGAATATGGAAAAAGTGAAAAAGCACCATCTTTTTTACAGCAATAAAAATTCTTTCAAGTTTCAGTTAGCAGGGTGTGCAGCTGTGGGAACAGTAAGTTCTGTGGCTGAGCGCTAGGTCGAGGTATACAGGGAGGTTCCCAGAGCCAGGGAAACCCGAGAAAGAGCAGAGAGCCTCACCAGGAGCTGGCAGCTCTTGCAAGAGAGGCTGATACAGCTTGGGCATTACCAGGCACAACCATGGGAGATTTAAATGGCCTTAAGGAGTGCTACCGACCAGGAGTGCTGTGACCAGGGTGTGCAAACAGGGATTGAGAGGACGCAGCAGTTTGCACAGCAGTTCATGCGGAAGGGTGCTTGAGAAGGGCCATGCACCACAGCCCAGTGCTCTAGGTCTCTGCCATAATGATGGGCACCCACTTCAGAGTTAAAACCAGTGTTTCTACAGAGAAAGCCCCTGAGATATCTGATGCTTCCACCCAGATGGAACTGGTAAGGAAGGAGACTTCAGTAAAGATGGTAGGTTGCAACAAGTGCCCAGATCCTTCTCCTGGAGAAAAGGTAAGTACCTGCAAAAGATGTGCACAGGTTGATGATCTGTCGCATCAGGTGGCCGAGTTGCAGGAAACAGTTAAAAGGCTGTGCAGCATTAAAGGGGATGAGAAGTAGATAGATAACTGGCTTCAGAACAATGCTCCTGTGGCAGACACCACAGAGAATGAGGCACCTTGGACCTTGTGAGCCACAAAAGCAGGACTCTGCTTCAGTTCCCACCCTCCAGCATTACAGCCAAAACCAGGTATGAAGCTTTAACAGCTGTAGACACCCACCAGCAATGAGAAACTGTACCAGCAGCACACAGAAGAAATAATGAATGCTCATAGTGGGTTACTCTGTGAAGGGGCACTGAGGTGCCCATCTGCCAGCCTGACAGGGAATCACGAGAGGCATGCTGCCTTCTGGGAGCTAAGGTCCAAGATGTTGCAGAGAGGGTGCCACAACTTGTAGAGAGCACAGACCATTACTACTCTTTCCTGTTGGCACAAATGACAACACAAGCCAGAGCTTGGGCAGAATCAAGGAAGACTACAAAGCTCTGAGGGTACAACTGAAAAGTATTGGTGCCCAAGTTATATTTTCTTCCATTTTACCAGTTAGAGGAAAGGATGCAGCCGGAAATACATGTATAAAGCAAATCAACTTCTGGCTTTGTGGCTGGTGCTGTTGTGAAGGTTTTGGTCTTTATGAAAATGGGAATGACTATAGGCCTGTTAGGGAGGGATGAGATCCACCACTCTAGAAGAGGTGAGGAAATCTTTGGCAGTAGGCTAGCCAACTTGGTTAGGTGAGCTTTAAACCGAAGGACTCAGGGGTGCAGGGTCCAAAACGGCAATGTTCGCACCATTCCAACCAGCTGAGGAATGAACCAGGCCAACCAGAGCACTGACAAACGTTCCTTAGCTGCCTGCCAAGAAGAGAACCAGAAGACCAACGACCCTGTGTGTATGTATAGCAATGCATGCAGCCTGGGGAACAAAAAGGAGGAACTGGAACTCTGTGCCCAGTCAGAAAGTTATGATATCATAGGGATAATTGAAACATGGTGGAACAACTCACATGACTGGAGGATCACGATGGATAGCTATAGATATCACAAAGACAGGCAGGGAAGAAGAGGAGGAGGAGTTGTGCTCTATGTTAAGGAGAACCTTGAATGTATAGAAGTCAACTACAGTGATTGTGGAAGCTCTATGAAATGCCTCTGGGTGAAGTTTAGAGGTGTTGTCTCCAAGGGGAATCTTACAGTAGGCATCTGCTACAGACCTCCAAACCAAGACGATAAGACCAATGAAGCAATATTTGGGTCACTTAAGCAAGCTTCGGGTCAACAGAACATGGTTCTTACAGGTGACTTCAACTACACAGACATGTGTTGGAAGAATACAGCAGCTCACGTGTCATCAGTCAAGTTCCTGGAATACATATAGGACTGCTTTTTCATACAAATATTAGATGTGCCAACTAGGAATGAGGCACTGCTGGACTTAATACTCTCAAAGAAAACCTGCTTTGTAATACCTCAGTTAGTGATAACCTTGGCTGCAGTGATCACAGTATTGTGGAGTTTGGGATCCCGCTGAGCACACTGAAGGTTGGTAATAAGACAAAGGGTTTGGATTTTAGAAGACTAAACTTCATCTCACTCAGGGCTCAGTTAGGAGGGATTCTATGGGAAGTTTCCATGGAGGATAAAGGAGCTAGCGAGTGCTGAGAGTTTTTCAGGAATGGTCTCCTGGCAGCACAAAAACAGTTCATCGCCTTTAAAGGTAAGGGAAGTAGGTGGACCAAGAGACCCCCTTGGCTTAACTGCAAGCTTCTGAATCTGCTCAAAACCAAAAGAGAAGAGCACCAGAGATGGAAAAGCAGACAAATACCCATTGAGAACCACAAGAGCATTGCCAGGGTGTGCAGAGTGGGGAAGTGGACGCTTTGGAAGGGAGAGCCACTCTGCAGGAAGACCTGCATAGGCTGGAGAAGTGCGCTAACAAGAACCTTATGAAATTCAGCAAGGACAAGTGTAAGGTCTTGCACCTGGGAAAACATAATCCAGGATTGCAGCACAATCTGGGATGTACCTGGCTGGGGCGCAACTCTGTGGAAAGGGACTTGGGAGTCTTGGTGGACAAGCTCAATATGAGCGAGCAGTGTGCTGCTGTGGCAAAGAAAGCCAACAGGGTGCTGAGCAAGGACATGACCAGCACAGATAAAGAAGCTACTATCCCACTCTACTCACTCTTGTCAGGCCACACCTGGAATATTGTGTTCAGTTTTGGTCCTTGCTATGCAAAAAAGGTGTGGACAGGCTGAAGAGGGTTCAGTGAAGGGCCACAAAAATGGTCAAAGGGCTGGGAAGCTTTCCAGAGAACTGGATTTGTTCAGTTTTGAAAAAAGAAGGCTTAGGGGAGACCTTATCACCATGTTCCAGTATTTAAAGGGTGGCTACAAAGAAGATGGAGACTCCCTTTTTACAAAGAGTCACATGGAGAAGATGAGGGGTAATAGGTACAAGTTGCTCCTGGGGATATTCTGATTGGACACAAGAGAAAAAATTTTCACAATGAGAACAATCAGCCATTGGAATAACCTCCCCAGGGAAGTGGTGGATTCCCCAACATTGGACACTTTTAATATTCAACTAGACAGGGCCATCTTGTCTAGACTGTGTTTTTGCCAAAAAGGTTGGACCAGATGATCCTTGGGGTCGCTTCCAACCTGGTATTCTATGACTCTAAGTGAGTACCAATCAGGGACTAATTTTTCCAAATTGGTAGACATTGTGCTGTGACTTCTCAGAGAATATTGTCTGACATTTATGTCTATTCCTATCACTATGTAAACAGAAATTCAGGTGAGAAAGGACCTGGCAAGCAGGCTTGCAAGACTAAGAATTATCCCCAAACTGACTTCAAACCATTAAACTGCAATGGCAAAGTTAGTGCTTTGCAGGTCATTAATGTCTGCTGGAAAATTTATCTAAATTGTCACCTCAGTCTTCTCAGTACACATACCTAAATTCCAGCCTGCAACAAGCATCAATCCAAAAGACCACAGCAGTTCAGTCTTTCAACTCCTATGCAGAGGCTACAAAATTCTAATACAAAGCTAACAAAATTATATAAAAATAGCCAGTGTTCTGAGAACGTTTTCTACAGGAGAGTCAAACTAAACAGAACAGTAGGAGAAAAATAGGCAAGCGTAACAAAGTTACAGGCATCGATAGCTGCAGTAAAGAGAAAAGGAAATTAGGGAGTAAACATGCAGGAAAGGACAAGAACATTGATTCACTACTTGCTGATTTGAAAAACAGGATTGTATTTCTTTTCCTGCATACACTATGCAAGAAAAACCTTGGAGCCCTGAGGACATAGTCTTAACCAAAGGGTCTGCAATATTAATGAATTGCAATTCTGATAAACTATAAGATCCATCAAAGACTGAGAAGAATACAAAGCTTACTAGAGAGGTTAATTAATTATCTGATAGGTAGAGATAAGACAACAGGAGATCCATATCCCAAGTCGATCTAACCCAAAAGTTGACAGGGCGTATCAGGAAGGATGTTAGCCCCAGGAAGGAGTATATACTGAGGACAAGTAATCAACGTAGTTAGATGTGGCAGTCACTCAGAGCTAACAATGAAGTAAACGTGCTTAAAATGAAGCACCAAGGAATTTAAAAGTAGTATTTCAAATCATGAAAGTGTCTGTGGGCTGTTTGTTCCTTTAAGAAACATTTATGATTTGTGAGAACAAAATGCTGCTGTAAGTTACAATTCTATTATCACCTTGCAACACACTAAA
Source organism: Egretta garzetta (assembly GCF_000687185.1). Lineage (NCBI taxonomy): Eukaryota > Metazoa > Chordata > Aves > Pelecaniformes > Ardeidae > Egretta > Egretta garzetta. The sequence continues at coordinate 4,908,758 of NW_009260493.1, forward strand.
TTGATTACACAATAATGTTTCTATTTTTTCCCCACTCTCTCAACCATACTCAAAGGTGTCTTAACAGTCAATAAAGCAGCAACAGCAGCAGCCACAGCTTGCTGCTGCTAGACAACATTTTTGAATGGGATTAATTTCACCTTCGGTGGAAAAGAAGAGGGTGATGCATCCACTACTGAGAGCATTTTTCTGCCAGGGTTAAGGGTATGGAAAGACTGGCAACCTTAGTTCAGGTACATTTTTTTTTTGTTTAAGGGCAAAGAGCTGGGGTCAGTAGAAAGTGGGTTGCACAAGATATATTTTCCATGTGTCCACTTCAATATTAACTAGAATTCCACTTTGAGCATTGGCCAGCATAACCTAAAAAATAATCAAGGTTTATCTTATACAAGACAGCCAACTGATAGCTCTTTACTTTTCTAATCATTCATGAACAAACCCATACTCTGTCACAAAACCTAAATTTGTTCAAAGACAGTCAGAATGAGTCGTGAAACCAATTTTTAGTTCAGAAGTGGAAGTTATTTTTCCTACCAAAGGAGATTCAACCACTAAAAAAATCTGTCAAAAGGGAAGGCCATTCTTTATTTGCACAAAGACACACAAACTCCATTTGGTAAAATCATGTATGTTAACAGTTTAAGTTTTCATTTAGGAAAGCATTTTTTTATCATTCATATATAGTGGAAAGGCCTAGAATAAAAAGAGCAAAACCCTATTGGAATCATAAACTGAACATAGTGCATTCAGCACCTGAGAAAAATAGATTATTTTTTCTACTTCAATAACCATAACTTTAGCAAGTGGGGATTAACAGAGTGATTCATGGGAAGTGCAATGCAGGGAGAATACCCCACCCATAGAAGAGAGTAGGGTTAAGGCATGTTTGATTTCAAACTTGGGGTGAACAGAGGGTGGAGAAAGATTCTGAAAATAATATTTTGATTTTCAATGAACAATTTTATGTTTTTACCAAAGAAAATAAATTCTTGGAGATGTTTGTGTGTGTGGAATGTGTTTTCTACCAGTGAAACATACCATAATTCTGCCTGAAGCTCTATGTGAGGAGTATGTGAATTGCACTATGCATCTCAAAGGACACCTCAAGATTTTGGAGTTTTGCTGGCATCTACCCTTTGGATTTCTGCTGACATCTACCCAAAATGGACCTCCCTTTGCATTGCAAAGATGGACAGTCGGCATGCACTACCCAGCCATGCACACACATGTCAGCTGCTGAAGTATTTCTGAGATAAACTGATGGCTCCCTTAGGCGAAAAAAAAAGGAAAGGCAGCTCTCCAGACATGGAATCAGTAGGAATACTTACATAATATTCTGCTTATAGCTCCAAATTGTGTTAGCACAGCCCTGAAATGCAGAACAGCTCTTTTACTAACTTGCTGCTTCCAAAATTTCAAGAGACTAAGCACTTCTACAGTAAGAAAGCATAGACTTTCTTCCTTCATATTACTCGATAATGGCAATAACACTACAAATGTTTCCCATTTCAAAGGAAAAGGAGTTCTGACAATATTTTTGTTCTTGCAATTGATCCATTAGTTAACAGCATAGGAATGCATCTGTTACTTTGCTATTTACACATCTTTAAAGTGGAAAACAATTTAATGAACAAATACTTGGCAACTTGGGCAACTATCACATCAACTTTCCTTTTGCACTGAAAAAAATAATCTATAAATGTTGATGTATTGAACAGGAAACTAAAGTAATAAAACCAGAATGTTGTTAAAGGTTCATAAGATTGCTAAAGAAAGCATGAAATGCAATAGTAAGCATCCACTGCCCATATTATCATATGCTTTTCCACAATTCAGTACTTCCATTGTTCCTCCAAAGGACTTTAGGTTTTAAAAAGAACAATAATTATTAACTGTATTTAAGACCATTAATTTAAAAAGTGATTTAAAAATTGCAAAAGTTTCACCACTAAGATTTCACAAAGTAGACTTTCTACTCTATTTTTTGCAATGAAAACTTTCTGGAAACATATATGAAAACAGAAAAAAAAACATTTGGCAGCGAATCTCTGCGTTTCTGTGCCCTTTCAGGAGTCTAGCATGTCTGTCATCTCACCACGGAGACAGATCTGAAGTTGGAAGCAAGATTTAGGGACATTTTATTGATACTCCTTTGTACTCAGTTGCCTTGATCATCAATAATCAGGATCATGCTTGTGTTCTCAGTTTGGTTTGTTTTTTTTTGTTTTGTCTCCAGCTGTGGCTCTAGGTAGTTGCAGTTCACTCCTGAGTTTCGTGTCACATCTGCCAGCAGTGTGGAGATGCCCTTGAAGACCTTCCAGTTGTGTTGTTTTTCCCTTTTCACTTCTAGGTATTTTTGTTCCTGTTACATCTTTTATACAACATTTTTCCAACTTCAGTGGCACCATGATTACTTCAGGAGAAAGATTCCAGCTAAACTAATACCCAAACCTGAGCTGCAGTCTCCATCATAACTGCTTTGAAGTCTTCTGGGATTCATACCCTTCAAATATGACAGTAATCAGACCAGAATGCCACTTTTTGTTTGTGCACTCGGTAAGGGACTTCCTTCTACTTTTTGTGGCATTCCAGCCTTTCATGAGGCAGGCCTGCTTTTCACATACTTCCTGCATCTTGTCTCTTAGACAAGACAATGATACCTGAGACAACATGTCTATGCCCTTTAGGTCATGGGCTGTTTGCCTGTTGATGTGGGCATGCTGTATATCTCCAGCTTCTATATAACTGTCCAGAACATTTTTCATAACTCATCTGAGCTCTGATGGCCAATAGAGATCTGATGTGGTCAATGGACTATGGGGTATGGAGTCTTGCCTTTTGAAACTGTTTTTGCAGTTGTTTTTAACTGTCCTGAGAACTGCTCACTTGTAAGTCCTAGACACGTATAGCTAGCTTTTCCGCAGCGTTGAGTAGTCTGTTTGCAAATATTTCCTCAGCTGTTTCTGCTGTTCATTATTTTTTGTGCTGAACAGAAGGAAATATGTATGAGACAGCCCATATGAGAAGCATACTCCACCTCATCAATCTTTGCCCTAAATTTCCATGCTCGGAAGGCGCATGGAAAGGAGAGCTGCAATGGTTAAACATTGCCAGGTAACATCATCCCTACTTGTTTCACCTTTTCCATCAGTCTTTTTGTTTCTTCAATGCTGGCTCTGCTCTCCTGTTATTTGGCAGTCAATTGTCTGAATTCTCCTGAAGTGTATTGTGGCTCATTGTCTGAAGATAGCATGCTTTCAATTTCCTGATCGCATTCCTTGCCAAATTGTCTTCCCAGAAATAAAAGTAGCAAGTGATTGTGACTATCCTGTTATTAAAATGAACAGACCTGACTCACCCTCTGCTGTAAGTTCACCATGTTTTTTGCGCACTTAACACTTGCATATAGAGTCCACAATGCTCTAATGGTAGTTTCAGTACTTGCTTCTTGCAACCTGATGTAGCCCAGAGCATCGTCTGCTTCTTGGAAGATAGCCACCAAATTCTGCCTCATGTATTGCCATCCTGTATTGGATCTCTGTTTTGGAAACAGAAAGGGACTGTGA
>NW_009260493.1:4912348-4917387 GCF_000687185.1 Egretta garzetta
GTGAGCTCTGTTAAATGTATCTGCTTTCAGTAGTGGCTTATCACAAAATTTGTTCTCTTTTTCACATCACAGCACTAGAGTGTCAGTATATTTTGGAGTTTTGGGGATAAGCACAAGAGTGGCTTCTTCCAACAAGACTTCTTCAACAAGGTCTTTGTACTTGTTGAACTTCATATACATCTTCTACCCAAAGGTACAGGTTGTATTGTCACATTGTTCCATTCCTAGATCAAACCCAACACCTTTTCTAGCTAACCTTATAAATTTTCCTTTTCTGTTAAGGCTGTATACCCAATGAGATGCTGGATTTACAGCGTTACTCTTTCTGCATCGTCTTCTGAAGCATTACAGCCTGGTTTAGCTCCTCTATTGCCTGAAGTTACTCCTTATTCTTTACTCCTTCAAATGGCAGCTCCTGAATTGATGACCAGTACCCTGACACATCTTGTGTGTTAACTGTCTCAGGGTTCAGTTAGGGCTGAGTAGAAGACAGTATTTACTTTTTCATTAGAGTTGTATGTCCTACAAGAGACCTTTATTTTAACATAGTCTTGCAGACTTTCATAAAGTTTTTGATAAATAGGTAGACTAATCCCACAATCACCAAAAGCCTAGTGATTAGGGGACTTTTCAAAGAAAATCCAGGTTCAATCCTGTGTTCTACTTAAAATTGTGTCTCCTGCACTCAAGTTGGACATGTATCAGGGCCCCGCATACACCTTTCACCTCAGCCCACTACTACACTTCTGGCTGAGGCCTTCTCAAAGAGAGTGCAATGGGTGAACTCAGAGACAGCTGCTGTGAGGAAACAGAACAAACCTGAACAATGCCTGACCCCCCTTCTCTTGGGAGCTGCTTTTAAGCTAAGGCTTTTGCCCTTGGCCTCCACCTGAGTTATCTGTCAAGAATTAGTGAAGGATGGCTTCTACCTAAGGTTGGGGTGCTGGAAGTCCCACATGAGAGCAAGACAGGTAGAGGCAGTGCTCACCAGCAAGAGCCCCATCTCACTATATGAGAGCCTGGAGAGCCTGGCAGGCCTGATTAAAGCCCATGTTTCAAAGGAAAGCTTGGATTGCAATGAACTGGCATTTTCTAACAAAAAAAAAAAAAGTTTTTTGAACAATTCCCAACCACTCCTATTCACAGACTTCTGATAGATCTGAATCTGGCATGACAACTAGCTGTCATTAGACATTAATGGACTCCTACAACATCCTTGATATGGTCATATCTTTAAAGACTCTGTATATTTGAGAACAGCTTTAGTCAGGAAACATCTGACAAAAAGGATGGCTATTTTAACAACTTCAGTTTGTCTGTATTCCACCTCACAATCTAGTCCCAAACACTCATTTAGGAGTTGTCACAAACTAGCATCTTTGCGTTCTTGGACTGACTCTTCCTTGGCTTTAGTCAGATGCTACTACAGAAGAAATAAATGTTTCCACTCTGTAAAGTTAGGTAGTTGTATTCTGTTAACACTTTACTTTTATATCTTGTGTTTCAGTCTTCTCAATGGCTAGTTGTTTGAATCTTACATTCACATTTACACAAACTCTCACGTCAGCTGAAAGCTTTTCTTATCTGTTCTAAGGTGTGCTGATTTCAAAAGGTGGGGTTTTGTGTGGGTTACTAGGGGATTTTTTTGCATAAGCTCCTCCAGGACAAATGGGTGGGAGTGATAATTTAACATCAGGCTGTTTTTCTGTCATAAGTCCTTACTTGGTTACAATACAGTATGGGGCCTGCAGTTCGTGTTCTCCTCCTTCTGTTATGCATTCTTGCCAAAGGTTTATATTTTGCTCTTAATTGCTGTACTATAAACTCTAAAGACAGTTTGTATCCCCTCTAATATCTAGCCTCAGATTTTTATTGTAAAACATCAGCATTTGTTAAATATTTTTCCAAAGAGGGTTATTAGTATCGCTAGGATTGCATTACAGCTTTCTCCCCAAACTAGCTTAAATAAAACATTTCAACTATATATATGAAACTATTGCAGAGTTGTAAATATGACCAATGAAAAGCTTTCAGCCTCTTAAGTACAAGTGTATTCAGAGTCTGTCTGTTCAGCTTATGGAAGATTTTTTTCTTCAGTGCAGACATATAAACTTCACATGCAAATATAAGGCAGCTACAACATTATCACAGAAGATTATGCCAATTTCTAGTTCACGTATACTACTGTTAGTAACTTTCATTCTGAATTCTTATGTGGGATTTTTGTCCTAGAGTCCGAACAGGTTCTCTATTCTTGCTAACTGGAAGCGTTTTCCTGTGGTTAATCCACTTTTGTGGTTAAAACATCCTGCTGGTTAGATTTCTGAAAATGAAAAGGAATATTTTGTCACATTCCCAAGTTATAGGTTAATGGTATTTTACTCAGTTCAATAACGTAAACAACTGTTTCGTCTTCTATTTCTCATCTTAAAATCAGGTTGTCTAACAACCACAAAAAAATCCTTCCTGCTCTAAATCAAACTAATAAAAATAGATTTGTCAGTTGTTACAGTGTTTCTGGTGTTGTTATCTGTCCTACCATTTCACTGACCACTTGTAAGATAAAATGAAAACTTTGCCTCCAGTTTTTCAGGCTTACACTTCATGTTGACATCTGAAATCCTTATACCAGCCTAAAAACGAAATCCTAACATGTGTCCACTTGCACTACTCCTACATCCAGTCACACTTCCCTTTTAAGCATTCTCCTGTTTTCTCAAGATGACAGTAGTCTCTCCAGACTGCCCACTAGCACCATATCTTATTTAATATGCTAAGTAAATAATACAGAAAGACTCTAGGAAGTAGAATAATGATGGAAAGAAGAGTGTAAACTCACCAACATAAACATTGCTGCTGTCACTACCTTTCCAGTTTTGAGCATACAGACTGATTCATTGGTTCTTCTTCTAAACATTTAATCTATAACTCTTTCTTCCAAGTTCTTTCGGGTGTGAAGACCTTCCTTGGGAAGCTAATTAAAAAAAAAAAAAAAAAAAAAGAAAAGAAAGGGAAAAACACTGGAAAAATGTATTCTGTATGTCATCTCATAATGACCTGCAAAAACACATGCCAATTCCCTTAGGAAAAGGTGTACAGTACATGTGAGTAAGAGGGAAATGGAAGAAAAAGAAGGATTCTGGAAATAAATGTTTCAATAAAATATGCACCTGTTATTATTTCCAGGAGAAAGTATCAATCTTAAAGTGTCTCCAGAATTCCAGTATAATTTGGCTCATCTTTTGCTTAATAAATCATTCTGTGAACCATCACATTTTTGGGTGTCAAGTCACAACGGGAATGAAGTGCTGCATCATGAGACTAATGAATGCAATGGTGACATAACTTGTTTACTGAGGACTCACGACATACCACACTGCTAATACATAGCAATAATGCCTTCATTAGGAAACATCAATTCTATAAATATACAGCACTTAGCAATATTAACACTTCCATCCTGTGAGAGGAGAATAAATAATTTGTATTATATTGTAAATACAGGTTTATCAACTGCAATTCACAGTGTTTTGTCTTCCCTCCTTCACAGTATGATACACAATGGCTCCTATCTCTGGCTAATGATGAAGATACAGAAGATGCAGATAAAAAGCTACACCTGCTCTTTCCAGTGCTGACTTTGACATTAGATGTTTATTAAAACAGCCTTTAAGTTGTGAAAGTTCTACACTAGTGCCATCTGTGATATTATTTAGAAAAAAAAAAACCCAACAAACGAACAACATAAAAAACCCCCACAATTTTCCAAGACAAGCTGTAGTGTTTCAGAGCTGCTTTTAATGTTACTGGATGTGTTTGCTTTCTAATAATTATATGTTGTCAATAAGAAAAAAATGTTAAGTGTATTCTCAGACACAGTTTCAGGACATAAACTGATCACCAGCTGGAATCAAGAAGAAATTTATCCCTGTAGGGTACATAACATAGGCTTTATTGCCTCCTCCAGAGCTTTTGGCATTGACCTCTGGTAGAGATAAGGTCAACTGTATAGACCTACTGACTTCTGCTGTAGCAGTTGCTGTGTGCATCTACTTATAGAATGAGTTATGGGATGCAAAAGTATCATCTCTAGCAAAATGGCCATCACCTTGCCTTCAAATGCAGGTTTGCTAATGGTGCAGGACCCATTGACCAAGTTTTCCTCTTCTACATTCCCATTGTTATTTCCACCAGTTCAGTGAAAATACAGCAATATTCTTCTGATTTCCCATCATGCTCTTAGACCTATAATTTCTATCAAATAAACTAAGAGGGTGTGGTCCTCCAACATTTTTTTTTCTGTTTTGGCATATTTTTTACATTTTAAGAAATTAGTAGGCTAAGCATAAAAATGAATGGGGAAGGAAGTGTGGAGTTGATAAGACACAGGTTTTTATCTTAAATAAATGCAGCAGGTTATAGAAGGAATCCCAAAACACAGTATTGCATTCAAATTAAGATCAATATTTGGAGCACAGAACTCCTCTTACAAGAAAGAGCCAAAGACATTCTGCAGCTTGCCTGTGTTCACATTCACAAGAGATTTTCTAACACCTAAGCTGCAGTTCAGAGTCTCTATTTATCCACAAATTGAACTTATAATACAGAGGATTCAGAAATAGTTTGCAAAATTTGGCCATTTCTACATAAGGTCAAACAACAATGCTGTTTACATCAGTATGGAACTCCAGAAGCTTGCTGTGTAATAAGTATAGAAATTTCAAACTAGCATCAGTATGTTAGGGGTATGCCTGCATGGTGTAATACACTGACATGTAAGAATCTCTGAGCCAGATAAGATTCTAGGAGAAATAAAGGATTATTATGGAGCAGCTCTGCATGGGCTAATTAACCTAGGTTATGCTATACTGATACCCAAACTAGAGTATTCATATCTTGCCTGCCATCTAGAAATAATATGAGGAATATGGACTAGAACTGTAATAAAAATGTATTTTGACACAATGTAATGTGGCATTCCGTGTGCCAGAAGATAGGCTATTGCTATTTGGAAGATAATTTCATTTTGTACATGGAAT
>NW_009260493.1:4917431-4985387 GCF_000687185.1 Egretta garzetta
GGTTTGCTATCACTGTTTTGTTGGGGTTTTTTTGTCTTCTGTCTTTTTTATGTGGCGTGGGTTATAAAGCAATACGAGAAAAGGTTATTGCTCTGCTCTGAGGGTTTTAGAAATTCTATTCTGATGTGCTGTATCTGGGAGAAGCTTTAATTACCTCTGTTCTTGAAGGTCCTATGTATTGTCTTATTCAGACTTCCCTTGAAACCATAGCACTCACTGCCCCAGGTAGTTTATACTTCAGAATAAGGGATACTTTAGTTTTTACTGCTGCAGAGGAGCACAATGTGAATTTTTAATGTGACCTACTCACTGTCTCCTTTTTCTTACTTGGGCATAGCACTGGTTTCAGGGAAAGAAGAGAAGGTGATGGGAGTAAAAACAAATTCAGAAGGAAAATAGAGTAGCCATCAATCAAGCAATATCTGCAGCTATTTCCTAAGGGTAAAAATGGTGTGGTTCTGTTATATCTCATTTCAGCAAGGACTGGCATAAAAAGGGGCTAAAAAGAGCCTAGAAGACATGAGAGAGAAAGGGGGGGGTGGGGGGGGTGGGAGATTTAATCAGACTGACTGACAAAGTTAATATATATTCTCTATGAAAGAGGAGTCTCCAGGGTCATGGTTTCAGTGTTGAACAAGAACTCCAGAAAGTGTAGAGAGCTGGATTGAGTCAGAATTGATTTTTCTCTGTTTACTACATTCCCCAGGTGAAAAGTTAATGAACCAAGGCTAAAGCATAAAAAAGGGATAGGTTACTTGGAGGGCTGTGATAGAAATATCATCCAGGTAGATCAGGGATGAACTTTCATGCTCCAGAGCAGGCATCTCACTAACCACAAAAAGGAGGAAGGAAAAATGTACTGACAAAGCAGAGCATGCTCTGTAATGATACGCAGTTCCAACCAGAAAATGTATGGTAATCTCAACAGTGTAAGTGCATACGAATACCTCTTTACCTGTAGATAAGCAGGTGTTGGACTGCAGCCTTTTGACAGGTCCATGAAGCCTGAGGTAAAGGATTTAGTATCAGAAGTACAATTTCTAGGGAGAAATGCCAGAAGTCAGAAGCCTAGGCTGTTAATTAGGACTGAAAGTGAAACATCTGGGGCTCCGAGGCTAACTGGCCCTGCAAAATCTACCTCACTAGAATGATATAATGCTTTCCTCCCATCACTGCCTCGTCTCGCACACCCCCAAAAGAGACATGGCATGAAAAGACACATATTTGCTGGCCCCAGCATTTCATTTTTGCTCTTCTCAATGCAAAGCAGGGAGTAAGGTTTGGACTTTGCTTTGTATCTTGTGTATGGAGTCCTTTCTTGTTCTTTTTCCAGAAAATGGAACAAAATCAGCTGACTCCTTTTATGTCCTACCCTTTCATCACCAAAAGTCCAGAGCAATATTTTATCTCAGACTTGTTTGGGTTCAGGAAGAGTGAAGATATCAGTGTTGTTTGATCAAACCTGAAAGGGGTCATTTTGGATGCTGGAGATAAGTACAGAAAAAGTTGCTGAAGAGGGATAGCAAAGATTTTTATAAGTTTCATTTTTCTTCTACAGAATTGTACTGTGTATTGATGAACATTTTGTTGGAAATTTTTTTCATAAGCAGAGTCAAAACTAGAGAACCTGAACAGCACAAGCTCTGCTCCAGCTCTTGTTGAGTTATACTAGTGGATTAAGTGACTAAAAAGACACAGGCTCCATAGCCTGGTGGTTAAGACATTCATGCATGATATTAAACTCAATATACTTTACCCTCAGAGTACTGAGATTTTAGTGTGTTTTTGACCATGATCCATCTGTCTGTCTCTCACATTTTTCTGAAAAACTTCAGCAGATTCACTTCCACACTTGGGCTAAACTGAAAACTATTTCTTCTCCTCAAAATCTCAAAATCATGCTTTGGATTAGAAAGTTGTTTCCCTTTGAATTTTAGATTCCCTTTGAACTTAGGAAAAAAGGGCAGTGCTAACACTTTACCTCAAACAATGACAGGAGAGAGAGGGTAATTAAAGTAAATCTTAGGTATTTCTTCTGTTGCCGCTGGTATTCATATTCTTTTGACTGGCTAGCGCAGTCTACTTAAAATGGCTTTAGGATACCCATAAAAATTTCAGGGATTGACTACAGGAAAAATGATGAAGCATCTCAGAATAGGCTAGAAGAACAAGAAGAAGCAACAGGGCTCTAATGCTGGTATCTATGTCCATATGAAATACATCAGGTCAGCAATGTGAACCTATTAACAATGTTTTCTTAAAACAAGGAGACAGGAGGCAAGAGACTGAAGTTCATCAAGCAGAAGTTCTTTACTGAAGATGGACAGAAAAGTTAAGAGATAGTGATGTCTTCCTTTATTCTAATATATTTCTTTTTTTCATTTGTGAAAAAATAAACTCTTTTCTTCTTTATAATGTCAGAGGACATATTCAGGGAACAATCAAACACTTGAAAACTGATGAAGCATGAAGCAGCTAATGCTATTTGGCACCTTTGGATTTAGTCATCAGGAGGGTAGGAATTTTGAGCACCATAGTTTGGCAATTAGAAGCCCAGTGTAGGAATTCAGAAGTACGTTGAAAGATGTCATCAAATATTTAATCTGCCAGTGCCCCGAGATCTCAGATTACAAAGCAAAAGCAGTCAGCTACAGCCAGCCACATGCTTCAGGCTTTTGTGGCGTTAGATGGAAAGCAGATAAAAGCTAGACCCACAGAAAACATTCTGCACTCAAAGAAGACCACACAGGTCTCCCATCAATTGATTTTTCTTTTTCATTTCATTTCATTTTGTCTTATTTTTTCACTTCAGTAAAACTGATTTCAGCAAAATGACCCACAAAGTCTTACAATGGAAGTCTCACCTGCTAATAGATACGTCTGACCATGCAAAAGACATGCAACACGCAGGGTACTCATAGGATACTGGCCTTTTTTAAACTAACTGACCATATTTTTTTTAAATAATTTTTAAGTCTGTATTGTGACAGTTTGCTTTATGATGTCATGCCTGGGCAATTACAGAGCCATAGCTATGACTCATTGCAAACCAATCAGTGCAGTCAGTTTCCTAATGCTATTTTCTACTATAACATTGTTATTGTAAAGGCAGGAATTTTTTAATCATCAAATTGAATGTCTGCCAAGAGCTCATTTTATTGACCATTAAACATGCTTCTGTTCAGAAGAAATGCTACAACATCACTGTTTCCAATAGCAGATCTGTTCTGCAGTGGTTTTTCATAGGACAATCTGCAACCAAATGATAGGTCAAAAAAAAAGTGTTTATCATCTGCAAATGTACAGGACATTCACAAATGAAGGTCCTAATCCAAACTGCATTAAAGTCTCTAGTAAAGCTTACTGGGTTTTAGAAATATTGTATCAGACTCCATGCAAGGAAACAACAAAATGCATTTTTTCATTGACAAACACTAAAATTTCTCGAAGATGACTGTTTCAAAAAGTAAAACTGCAAAATCTGCACCTCAACACCACTGCTGCATGTCTTTTGATGTTTGGCACCTCTTGGCAATTCAAATGTAATTTTCAGTAAGGCCACAGTTTTAGAAAATTAAATGTAAACTGGTAAATCCACTGCTGAATTGTGGGAACATTTTTTAATTACAATATTAAAGTTTCCTCTCACTGTCAAAGGATTCCATGGGAGGCACAGCATGACGTTGCTTTATTCAGAGAATAATTTTCTACCTGCTGAAAGAGGTGTCTTGTTGGCAGATACTTCAATGATATGAAAATTGAGATGAAATAAAAATATATAGATAACCATACTGACTTTAGTAGCAGAACAGTAGGTTGGTTCCCAATTTCTGGAAAACCTGTACGAAACCTTTTGCCAGTACCTAAATATTTCTACAACTGCAATTTCTGAAAACCTTTGCAGCCCCATTCAGCAAAAAATTACCCTATTTACAAAAATACATCCTCTTTAGACAGTAGACCATGAAAAAAGCATGCAATTATGCTACCTTTTATCTTTAAATACACAGCAAGTCTAGAGTCTATAGGAATAATCTCACTGCATTGACCTGCCAGTACCAACTAATGATTTCCTACTGTTTTCTCTTTTTCTGGTTCAGTTTACCAAGAAAAGTGTGCAGAGAGTAAAACTAAAATAAAGTCTGTTTCTAAGGCAGTAAAAAATTGAATACTCCTTTGCAGCTCCATAAACATCAGTAGAATCATTATGATATTTGTCACTAAATAACCAATTTAATCAATGATAAAGAAAGAGGAAACAGTGCAGTCTTGTAATGTACTTAAAAAAAGGATACGCTTATACAACAAAACAAATCTGATTATGTGAGTCTGTAAATAAGCAGAGGTTTTGTTCTCTACCAGTTAGCAAGCCGAGATATCCTTTCAACTGTCATGAAAAGTAAAATAGTTATTATTAGCAATAAGGAAACACAAGAGGTACCAAGAAAAAAAGAAAACAGCATTTATATGCTGGAAAAGAAAGGAAAGAAGGGAGTAAGACATAGCAAAAGAAGAGCATGTCTGTGGCATAGATGTACCGACAAATGCATCTGCATTTTAGTACAGGTGTGCTGCTTGATGACAGACTGAGAAAAAAGTCCAGAATTTTCCACTGAGTAAACCAGTCTTTTGGAATGACAGTATCAAAAGGCAAACCAGCATGGCCAGTTCATGTTGCAGGTTAGGTGCTACCTGGTAAAAGAACTAGCATTTATGGACCAACAATTCACTGCTGAAGTCATTAGATGATGCTGAAAGTGGGGTTTGTGTTTGGTTGCTCTTCAGTGAAGGCAGCAGGACACAAGCACCACCATGGAACAGTCCCTGGTGCTATAGACCATTTCTCTTTCTTATTTCCTCTATCCAGGAAGGCATAAATGGAATAATGCTTTGGATCTTAATGGGTAAGCCAGTCCTGTCTTCTAAACCATCTTGAGGTTGTCCTCAAAGCCAAAATCAATGTCTGTTTCAAAATGAACCCAAAAGGATTCAGCTCTCCTATCTGAGCATACCCAGTGCCTTAGTATCCCAGTGCTTTTGTATCCTAGCAGACAACCATCAGTAGACTTCTCGAATGCTGATGAAGAGCGTAGTCTTTGCTATTGGTCAAAGGCCATGCTAGGTTACCCAGAGCATTTATGCCAATTCAATTGGATTTTGATATATGACATCCAATCTCCTGTAATTTCACCCACGTGAATCTGGGAAAACACACTTCCAGATAGAGATAATGTGACACGTCAGAGGCTGTACCACAGGCATCCAGGGTGCATCACTGAGTCAGGACTAATAAAACTTTCTCTCTATCCCTTTTGCAATGCTGAGGTGATCACGTTCTCCCCTAGCCTTTTAAGCCCACAGACAGCTGTCAAGTGCACACAAAGAAAACTGCAGATATCCACTGAAACATCCAAAGCAAAATTTTCTCAAATGCAGAAAGAACATTGTCACACTGGTGAGTGGAGATGAAGCTGAATGAGCAGCTTAGACAATCATTACACACCTCTATTCTTGCAGCATTTGTCAATGCTAACCTTTCATGAAAGACACCAATAAAAGAATTGGGTATTCCCGATATTCCTCAGAAGAAAGTTTCTTTATTAGCACACAAACCACCTGACAAATAAAATATGGCAGTGAGACAAGAGTTTGTGAGAGACTTGTCTTAAAGAAGGAACCAATCTTTGCGCTGCTGAAAGAATTGAATAGGGAAGTTGTTTAGTGCTTTCCTAGATGCTATTTTAGTTGTGAGAGTTTGTCTGATGGTTGTATTATAAGTGATAATTGAGCAGAAGGAAAGAGAATGACAGCTTAGTGGTGGATGGTCAACTACTGAGGCAAAATTAAATGAGTGAGGGACAACAAATCAGAGATCTCAGCATCTTAGCAGAAAGGTTACCTTTTTCCTCCTCCTTTAAAAGCTAGTCCTCAGAAAAGGAAACAGCCATGACTACTTTCAGAAGCCTGAGTGCACTCATGGGCACCCTTGCCCTGACCAGCCTCGTCAGGACACCCAGTCAGGCCCTCTCAGCCCATGGCTTGAGGGGCTCCATTCAGGCTTTGATCAAAGCACCCATGGACATTCAGATAAATATTTGGGGAAGTTGTTATCCTCACTTTGAATTCATGGAGACCTAATGATAAGAGGGACTTGTCAACAAAGCGTACAATGAATCAAAATACAAGTTACAAAAATGCCACCCCTAACATGGTACTGCTGAGCACCCACAGGGTAGCAAGTTTCCTATTACAGGAATTGCATGGTGTAGTTTCAAAAGCTTGCACTGGAAGGACAGCAGAAAAGATTTTGTTACTGACCAGTAACAAACACAAAACCACTATGTCATCTGGAAATTAACCTGGAATTTTAAAGGAGTTTGTGACATCACAAGAAAATATATAAGGCTCTTATATTCCTCATTGATTTTTTTCTAATCTCTAGCTATAAAATCCTAAAAATGAACAAAATTTTGCATCATAATATAGGAGAGCCAGAATTACCAAGTTGTTAATTTAGTTTTCCTAATTATAGACAACCACTTCAAGACATAGTCTTATGATTTTTAATAAAAACCTACAGGCTATTTAAAAAAAATACTGCAGACCTTCATCTGGTCACAGTTGCATAGCTACTTAAACACAAATGGGTACCCAAAGCTGCACACAAACTGGAAGACTCAGTATCCAGACATTCAATTTTAACATGAAAATACTGTTTAACATGTATTTTAGGATAAGTCAAATTCAAACCGTAAATGCAGGCTTTTTGAATGCCTGCAAAGCAATGTTTAGAAAGCCAGTGAGTCCCACTCTTTCGCATCCACAAAGTGAAGCTGGACTTTCTCTTTGCTAGTAATGTCAGCTGTTGTCATCTCACTCCTCCTCTGTAGCTTAACCACAGATTCTGCAGCAAGATTTGGGAGAAGTTTTTCTTCTGTGCTGTCCCATTATAAAGTTTCAGACTTCACCAATTACCTAAAGGCTGTTTTCTTCCTAACCTGCTATTATCACATAATCATAGAATGGTTTGGGTTGGAAGGTACCTTAAAGATCATCTAGTTCCAGCCCTCCTGCCATGCACAAGGACACCTTCCACTAGATCAGGTTGCTCAAAGTCCCATCCAGCCTGGCCTTGAACACTTCCAGGGATGGGGCATCCACAACTTCTCTGGGCAACCTGTTCCAGAGCCTCACCGCTCTCATAGTGAATAATTTCTTCCTTATATCTAATCTAAATCTACCCTCTTTCAGTTTAAAGCCATTACCCCTCATCCTATCACTACATGCCGTGGTAAAAAGTCCCTCTCCAGCTTTCTTGTAGGCTCCCTTCAGGTACTGGAAGGCTGCAATAAGGTCTCCCTGGAGCCTTCTCTTCTCCAGGTTGAACAACCCCAACTCTCAGCCTGTCTTCACAGGAGAGGTGCACCAGCCCCCTGATCATCTTCATGGCCCTCCTCTGGACTCTCTCCAACAAGTCCATGTCCATATGTTGGGGGCCCCAGAGATGATTGCAGTACTCCAGGTGGGGTCTGCAGCCAGCAGAGTCTTTTGGGGTGTTTTTCAGCAGGGTAAGCAGTGTCTCTGCCTGCCTGAAAAACAACCATTAAAAATAGGCCTTACATCTGTGCCTGCTGTTTGTGTCTCATAATCAGAAGTCATTAGTAATGGCTCTGTTATGAAGTTGAAGAAAGAACCAACACTTTCCTATTTGATGTCTCAAAGGTCTGTACTGATCTTTGCTCATATTAATTAATATACTTCTTAGTTACAATTAAAAGACTGCTTAATATGTACATTTGACACCAAACACAGTCAAACAGCTAAAATGGTAAATGATGTTTAATAACAATATTATCTAATCTGCTATTTGGGAAAACTTTTAGAAGCCTTCCAGCAGTCTTAAGATTTTTACATACACATTGTGACAACTTTCTTCTAGCCTCCTTTCCGCTTATACCCTCTCTATGCTCAGCCTGACACATGATGGCATGGAAATGGCAAAACAGGGGGGAAGGAATGCTCAACTATCCAGTGCTACCAAAGAGCAGATAAGGCAGTCAAGAATCACTAAGGAAGCTATTAACAAAGACTTCTTTTCCTATACTGTCTCAGCACTCCTACAGGACTTCACCAGCTCCTGCTCCTTTTCTCAGAAGTCCTTTGGAACTCATTGTCAGATTTCAGAGCACAGCTCGAATTAACCATAGCGTTTTTAATGATGTTCATTATTTACCTAGTGAATCTCTATTCAGTATAGCCAACTTAAGTCAGGGAGATTCCTTTTGCTTTATCCCTCTTTCCCAATATTCTGCTTTTCCAAGCAACCAGCCTCAGTCCATTTTTCTAAACCTTTCCAGGCAGCTGAGGAGCTTGAACCTTCTTTTTGTTGTCCTGGGGAAGTGTCTAATGACCTCTTGGTTAAACAAATCAGAAAGGGAAAATATAGAAAACTCTATGTGATAACTAAGGTCTGAAGCCTGAAGTCTAAAAAACAATTCACCAAAGGTAATTATTCACTCCTGTTGTATAAATAAACCTCTGTCATCCTGAGTGTCTTTTAAAGTTTCGAGTAACCACATATTTCTCCATTGTATAGATGAAGATACAAAGTTTGATTTAATGAGTTCTTCTCCATTTCCTCAGAAGGGAATAAAACTAGGAAAAAAATCAAAGTTCCCTTGCAGTTCAATTACCTCTCAACCCATTAGGAAAACTCAGACAATTTACCTTTTAAAACATAGTATATATAATAGAGGTTTTGACACAGATTTTTATTATATTCATGTTGCTTGTAGAGTAGTAATATATTTACAGATCTCCTTTTCATCACCACTTGCTTTTAAAAAACCTCAGTAAACAGGCACATCATCTTCAAAGTACCAACAGAAATGAGTGTAGTAACTCACATCATAGTAAAAACATCTTAAAAAACAGAGCATGTATACATATGAATTAGGAAAAATCAAGATGAAACATGGCAGGAGAAGGGTAATATTACCCTGAGAGTAGAGGCCCCTATTATGTCCTTCAGAGAGTAGATCAATGCATTTTTGATGCAAACACAATGCTTAGTTACAAAGGCATAAGTCCTGCAATTGACTTTGCATAGACGGATTCAGCTGCCCTCTTGAAGCCTCATTGACTTCAATTGACTCCCACGTGGAGTCAGTTGCAGAATCAGAGACTCTCGTAATGACCACGCTATAAGGGCCTGAGTCCTTGTCCATTAAACTCAGTGTGAGATTTTTCACTTGACTTAGTGGATTTCAAATTTGAGTCTAAGTGCAGATAGATAAGAAAGCATAAGTAGTTTGAATGCATTTCTGAATTAAAAGACTTTCTTTCAGCCATTGCATATAAGCGTTAAACTCAGCAGCATACATCCTTTAAAAATTCATTCATCTCTGCTATGGGAAGGTAAATAAAAAGGAATGCAAGGAAAGCTTACATTCTAACTGCTTGAATTAACCTAAAAAAAGGGGTAAGGTTTTATTTTTTCCTGAATTTTCACAGCATCAAAGCTCTTCTCTTCTACTACTGTGGTTATTACAGTGCATTTCACCTTAAAAAAGGTCCACTCATTTTCATTGATAGTTTTGTACATTTACAGTATAACTTAATGTTAATTAAAGCCAGTCAATGCAACAGAAACAATTATAGGCTCTCTTTTGGACTTAAATGTTCCACCACTGAACAGTTACAATTACATGCAATTAAATTTTCTGTTTACATAGGCTACATTTCTTGACACTATCATTTTTATGGCATTACAGTGGGAGGGAAAAATCCACCACAGCCCCCAAATTTCCTCGCATATTTTCATCCTATGTCACTTTCACAGTAAGAAACACTGATGGCAATGCTTTCTTTAGTAAGAGCTTTCTCTGTATTACTTATCTTGCAGGCACTGAGATCTGCTCTCAGTGAACCTGGGTCTCGTCAGAAGAATTACCCATTTCATAAGCTTATTAACACTAGCTCTTTCCTTTAAGTAAGCAAACCAGATAGATCTTTTAAAAGCTAAGAACAATAAAAGAGAGATAAAAAACATATGGTAAATATTTGTATTTCTTGTGTTATTCCAAATTAATTTTTCATTTTTCTGTTTGCAAATTGCCTGATTTTTAAGATACTTGAGGCAAGCTCATTACCTTTACCTACACTTGCTCCATGCAATAAATACAAAACATACATTTATAAATAAAAGATAATACAGTAAATGTGGAATACTCATACTGACTATTTTTAGATTACTGCATTCCAGAAGTCTTACTGCTTCTTTTACCGCTCACACTGCTGTAAAACAGAAGTAATGACATCTGACTTCGGTAGATAGACCATAATACAAAATTAATGCATCTATATACTAGTAGGCACCTTCAAAATAATATTTGAAGGCACCATCTATAATATACAATTGCTGGAGATGAAGTGCTGTCATTTATATAAGCAATGTAACTGGCCCTGACTGATGGAGATATTGCCCAAAACTTCCAATGCCACAACCTTGTTTCTCTTAATTTTGCTAATCTACTTGTAATTAAATTTCTCATGCTGTACACCTACCCAGGCTAACTATTTTGGGAGATGCTCCAGAACCAGCTGAGCCATTTTGTTTGAATATGAAAATGGGTGTTGAGTTATTTTTCATTAAGCCCTGGCAACAGTTCTTTTTCCAGCTTTAGATGACCTGAAGACCTGGAGAATTTTTGAAAATGTGATTTTGTTTAAATATCTTTTAAGAGCTTTTTTTCATGCCCTGGAAAATCCCTGCAGATCTGGTAAATTCTTATGGTTTTGGTAAATTGCAGTTTTATACGTGCTTACTGGGGGTGTTTTCAATTTTAACAGTTATACACTTCTGAGGAACATATTCTCCCTTAACTTTATCAAGCCCCTGATGGTGTTGAGGTTGTATATACCTTATACTCACAGAGCAACAGCCAGGCCTCCTGAAGCAAGGAGCTGCTGGCATTCAACCAGACATTGTCTGCAATAGCTGCTCTCAGCTGCACAGGGCTGGTGTGAGACCAGCAGCCAGGAGAGACCTGGGAGCCTTTTTTCCTCCAAGCTAGAAATATTTCTCTTAGTAGGATCCATAATATAGGAGGAATCATAGAGCAGGAAAAGCAAATTGGTCCAAAAGACCTTGCAGAACCAAAGCTGGCACACAGCAACAGGGGGGTCTATTTGGCACAGGACACTGAGTTTATACAAGGATTCAGATCCCAGAGGGAAGTCTTAGCCAGGCTAAGTGAGAATGAGGGAAGGAGGAGACCAAAAGAAGAACCCATGTGCATCCCCAGGGAAGATCTATTCCATGCAATGACATAGCAACTCGTGTAGGAAAGTTATGAGGTAGGTAAAAACTGGCTTTTTATTAATCTGGATCTCAAGCACCTAGTCTGGGTTGATCTTGATTCTTTCCCTTCATTTCACCAAACAGTATTTTCATTAAATTTGTTAGACTGTAACACCTCTGAGATCCTTTCTTGGTGAAGTCCAGTTGAGATGGGTCCTGCTGTTATGAATGGGGCAACAATGCTATGAACAAATAAGTCTCCTCTCCTTGAAAACTGCATGGGGGTTACTAAACCCATCCAGACAGTGGAGGGCCAAACTAATGATGCATAGGCCCTCTGAATTCCAGTAGTTCCTAACATTTAAATGCTTGACTTTGCAACTTGAATAATACTTAACACAGCCATTCTTTGTCCTGCACTTGTAATGCACCATAGTTGCGCAGTTTGAATGCATTAGCCAGATTAAAATGAACAGTTCTTGTCAGCAGCACAAATCAAACTTCTCCAGCTACTAATCTCAAATAGAACAGACACAGACCAACCTTCCTAAGACTTCCCTCATGTTTTGCGGTGGAAGGCATTATTTTTTTGCTGCCTTTATTACATACAATATATTCTTGGAAAGGCAGATTGCAAATATATGTTCAACATCAACCACATGAAAAATGTTTGCCCTGTATTTTCACTTGCAATTGAACTCTCTGGAGGATAAGAGCTATGAGATCAAAGCAAACTGAAAGAAGTCATAAAAATGGTGCCACACATCAACACCCTGCTAATACACAGAAGTTGTCAAAGCTGGATGCAACTGCAAAGTTGATGGGGAGAAGGGAGGCTGAGGGGTGGCACAGCTAGTACACACAATTCAAAACATGCTTCATAGAGTGAGGGCTAGTGAAGGTTATTTCTTCTTTCCCCTTTCATATAAATCTGCCTTGTTCTTGTGCTTCTGTCTGTGAGAATAGGACAAAGGAACTCAATGGGCTCTCCTAGACTAGGGTAAAAATGTACTGTTTAAAAATTCATTAAGGAAAAATAAAAATATTTTTTGTCAACAACTCTAAAACTCCAAGCTGGGCTGAGAAAACTGAAATGCATTAGCTGGAAAAGGTGAGACATCTTCTATTTTACCAAAAAAGTAAAGACATATTCTTGGCTTGGAGTGGTAAAATAAGTTAATTATGATGCTTTTGCTAACCATTTGAAAGTTTAATTTTAAATGGTACATATAGAGAGATATATAACGATAGAGGTATAGAGATAGACAAATGTAAGTTGTTCTAAATGAAATTGCAGTGGAAGAAACACTCGTGTATGACTGTAGAGGATTTATAGAGACACTTCATGAAATGTTTGTTCTGTGTACTAATGGACAACTGTAGTCCACCTCCAATGCTATCAGCTTTGGCCATTTATCAGCATCTGACTACACAATCAACAAAAATAATAAAATATAATTACCATGAATATCAAGGCGTTATTACCAGAGTCAGAGGGAATGTTTGCCCATTTTGTTAAGGATTCTGCATTCAAATTTTGAGGGCATCTTTGTTTCTTTAACACCACTTAAAAAATCTAACTAGAAAGATACATAATTTTTTGGAAAATAAACATGAGAAGATACAAATATAATTGCAACTTTGAGGAACTCTTCGTAGGCTGCAAAAATATACTCATTTTCTGAACCTGATATCTCTATACTTGTTTTTTCCCTAATCGTACAGATACTTCAAGACAGTAATGTTAGTGTTTCTACTGAAAAAGCAGACTTATTCCTACGTCAAAACTATAGGAGCAGGATACTTTCAGGATTATATAAATTCCACCTGTACTCCTTCTTCAGGAAAAACCAAAAAATGTCAAGTATCAGCAAACCTATTCTCGTCCATTAGCTCTTGGGGTTCAGAGCAGAACAGACTTCAAGAAAGGACAGTTAGGAAATGGGTATTGACAAAGTGTAATTTTAGCCTAGTATAGCTAACCTCTTTAGGCTCTGTCTATAGTCAGTGAAGTAAGATAAGTCTCCTATAGAGGGTGATTCAGAGCAGAAACCTAATTTAGCTCATCTGACTCACCCTCCTCAGAATGAACCTGCAGGCACTCTTGACCAACATTATGACTGAAAATTGAAAATGCCTTTCCTCTACCTGAGCACATATGACGCACTATTCCCAATCAGAAAGAAATTTATGTTCTCTACAGTACTTATTGTGACCTATTTAAAACCACATTTTCCTCTGGAAAACACCAGAAAGAAAAAAGATTAAGAAATGAACAAAGGAACAAGACAAAACATAAGACAGTTAAATATCTGGTCAAAGCATCCTAAATTCTTATGGCCACAGCTGATATACAGGAAAAAAGTGATCAAGTATAAACTTGTTCAAACTGATTTATCTCTTTAAGTTATAGGATCTATTGAATGTGAACAGGTAACATCCTTAAACAACTGTATCCTTTGGGGGCTAAAAGCTGTGATCTCCTTTGTGAACCTGGGTGGTGCCTGATATGCCATAAGCTTGGCTGGAAGATGAAGCTAGTTGAGAATGCTAATTTCAAGTGGGAAAAAATCAATCATATACAACAGCTTGGCAGGAGCAAAGGTGACAGCGAAAAAAATACCCACAGGTATCCACTTTGCCTACCATCATGTTCATACCTATTTTTTTCCAGAAGGAGGAAGGAAAAGAGATATTCTTGAAGTATATGAAAAGGCAAGAGTTACCAAGGATGATATTACACATTTTTAGGCTTTAATGATTCACAGTTATATCAACCAACTATGAAAACTGCATACTAATTAGAACTGGTGACCTTGGGAAAACTCAACTGAGTAGGCAGATTTCTCTGGAAGAAAGAAAATATCCTCCAAGTTGACTAGAGTTGTAAAACCAGAAAGCAGCCTTATTTGACAACTCAATTCTGCAGTTTTTCAAATATATATTTGAGTATAAATTTGAAAGGGCAATCCTCTTTAAAGACTTTTTATCAATATTAGCCTTCCTAAAATCTATAAACATTCTTATTTCACAGAATTTTATTTTCTTAACTTTTAGAACAGACATTAACATTTACACAAGTAATTTCCGTCAGAATTATTTTATCTAATTTGCAAAGAGCGATGCAGGCCAGTTCACACAACAGCATTACAAAGGGAACATTTTACAAAAGCATTTTACCAACTAACTGTAGTTCTGTTTGCCCAAATGACTGACATTATCAACAAATTTATGTACATTACACCTACAGTGTAGTACTAACATTCTGCTATGCTCACTATATCTGAACTAGCTTTAAAGAAGCTTGGTTGCTACTCTCTGACTAGTAATATATCTAGGTAGACAATACTTACAAATATCTGTTTTGCACTTTAGCAGCATAAGCTTAATTCACTGGCAGCAGGAACTGCAAACTACATGTATTTGGATTAAGCACCCACTGGAAAGGGGGCATAGTTACTTCAGCATTTTTGAAAATGCTACCTCATCTACCTCAGATATGTTCTTCAACATCCAGCAGTCATTGCGAGTCATTTTAACACACATTTGTACACACATCAGCCACCTGTTATGGGTCCTCTGCTCTTTTCCCCATCCTGTTCTCTGTCACTGTCACCACATTATCCTCCAGGCAATGTGCTCAGCATGAAACATGAGTGATACCTTTTCGATTTATCTTATGGGGAGAGGGGAAGCATGGTAGCTCTGCACTGCTGCATCATAACATTTGTATATAAGCCCCATAGCGTCTCATCAGGTGATGACCTTGCATTTTTGCATTGTGTAGTCACATTCTGATGCACATCATCACACCATGATGCTGCATTTCAATGCAAATTCACCTCAGGAGGCCTGAAATAAAACGGTGGTGTTTCTAGATGTCCCGAAGCCTAGGAAATTGAAAAATTTGATATAGAGCTTTAAAAATTGGGACTGCACTGCAAGTATTACTGAGTTCATTGATCTCATAACCAATATTACTTTGTACAGTGAACAATTCAGCCAACAGCAATGTATGGGAGTTCACTATTAGTTTAGGGAATAATATTTTGTTTGCTTGCTTGCTTTTGGCTCCCTAGCTGTCATGAGGCTAACAAAATAAACCAGACTATTGAGCAAACAGCAGTCAGGTTAAACACTTTGAATGACTTGTTTACTGCAGATTCATTATCCAGCTAATGGCTTAAGCTTTGTTCCTACTTTTATGTGAGTCTAGGCATAAAATCATAGAGGAGGCTTATTCCAAGTGCTTTGTGTTATTGAACTGGATCCTCACCAATTTATGTTTGTTTCTACCGGGTTAGCCTGGCAGAGGTGTTACAGATGATACTCAATGGTGACAAAGAGAGAAAGAGCAGCTTTGTGTTATAAGATGGACAAGACACCAAAGCCACTGGAAAAGCATTAGGAAAACCCAATATAGGGTGTATCCGTGTGCCAAAAGAAGCTGAAGGAAAGCTATCTCCATGCTTACTGTATAGGATTTCCTTAAATGGCTTTATTAAACTCTTTTTCATACCAGATTTGCACAGGGAGGTGAGATGGAGAGACATTCGAAGAGCCCCTGGACATTTCACGGAAGGCTATATGGAACCAAAGCTCTTGAAACTACCCTAAGATTGTTTTAGCCATTTAAGCAGCTCTAAATCATGCCATTTAAGCAGCCCCATTCTAAGTGAAAGGCACACTGTGCCTTTCTTACAACTGCAGAAATTGTGCCTGGTTCCGTTATGGACATCCTCTACAACCATGTAAATGTCGCTCTTCTCTGTGCCCCATGGCACTACTGTAACCCAGGGTAAGAAAAAAGGGGCAATCAGATGCATGTTCTCCTTCTGCCTTAGTGTCTCCTCTGTTCTGTAAAAAGAGGGGTACAGTATTTTCTTCCAAATGAAACATTTTAACACTGGGAAAGTAATCTCTGTGCTAAATGGTTTTGTTACTTGGGATCAGTTAGGATCATGTCACACATGACAGAAGTGACCACAAGCATGGATACTGACCAGTCCTGTAGATTATTCACTTCAGCTGTCTCTGCTGCTAAGCACATCCAACCAGACATGAAAGTTCTTCCAAAGAGAAACTTAAAAGGACTAATCTTCCTACAGTTTCAAGGACTGCAAAAGCAGACATACACCAGCAGAAATAGTTAATGTTTAGAGCCAGACACCAAAGGGAACTGAAAGCATAGAAAGGTTTGTATATGCACAGAAACTGAAAAGACTAGCAGACTTATGTTCTTACTCACCATAGGGCCAAACAAAGTTTGCCTCATTCTTTTTTTTTTTTCCTAAATATTCTGGAAACAACTGTGGTCAGAGACAGGTTGTTGGAAAAGAAGTCTGCTTTGCAGTGACCAGTCTTACCAGTAAGTGAGGCAAAGAATAAGCAGGAGGTAGAAGGATTTTACTTTAAAATTACACCCAAGTTGTTTACGGCTGTGGAAAAGAGAGCTGTATCACTTAGAATGTCTTCACACTTACTCTTTGGATTACACAGCTTTTAACATATGTTAAGGTCTATTTCTTCTCTATGGGATGTTGTATGAAAGTGTCAGAAACAGGTATTCAGGCACTGAGATTTTCATTAAAAAGCTGTCATGCCCATATGTGCTTAAAATTAGAACACAAAATAGAGTTTAAATTATTCAGTTGAGAAAAAGTATGAAAGAAAGGAAAAGCAGAAAAGATATCTTCCCACTGGTTTGTTCAGTCTTTTCTTTAAGAAATAGGATCACCAAAACAACCTAGATGGTGGTGAACACCCTCTGGGGACACTGTCTGGCAGCACAGATATGGTCACCATTTACAACCAAATGATGTATACAGAGATGACACCACTCTAGGGGTGTGAGTGTGAATAAAGAAGGAAACAGCAAAACCAGAGTACATTACAAAGGCTGCTGACCTCAGTGCAGGCAGCGCATCCAAACTGTCGTTTGCACAACAACTTGGGGATCCAGATGGGATTCAGCAAGGTTTTCTCACTCTTACAGCACCATCAATTCAAGAGCAATCATTCTAGACACATTCCTTTTCCCACTTGTCTTTTCTCAGCAACACCCCTTCTTCCAAAGCTCCCACTAGGAGTGTTTCTCTGATTTATAAGTTGTTTTCTGGAATGGTAGCTAGCTCCATTACTGCTTGCAAAAAGGGTCAGGTATTATTTTTTCCCGAAGAACCACAACGATAATTAGCAGCTGCTGTTCTCGTCCTGCTCCAAACAAAGATTACACATGCTTCATAAAATCAAACTTACTCATTTAAAGAATGGAGTTGGCTTTATTAGCAGCTCAAAAAAACACCATGATGTTCAGTCTAAATATTCTCTCCTGAAGGTGTTAGCATCTCTAAGTTGCACCTAATTATCACTGACCAGAAGGTCAGACCATCTCCCTAATATTCTGGGTCACTAAGAGCCAGCACGGTGAGCTAGCAGCACTTACGTGGCATGCTGATGAAGCGCTCTGACTCATGCTAAGCAAGTGGGTCAGAAGAAAGGATCCTTGTATGCTTACGTGAGGTTATGGTCACTGCCAGTCTGTTAGGGGCATCTCCCATCACAGCTCTGGACCTAATGAAGTCACAGCACTGTCTGGACTTCTGCAGTTATTAAAATGCTCACTGCCCAAGAGGAATACAGAAATCTGCTGTTAATGTAGGTCATTCAGGGAACCCACATTCCCAATTACATTTGAATGGGATAAGAATGGGTATAATTAGTTGACCTAGTAGGCTGACTAATACTTTCTCCTCTTCCCTCACGCCCCTAGACAACCCTCCCCCCCAACATTCAGTCACACATTTTTATTTCATGAGGCTATTTGCAAGATCACTAGCCTTTCTCCTGAGATAGTTAGTACATGTGGCTCCATTTTAATTGGTTAGCATGTGCACATTAGAATCCCCATCACCCTGCAACTCTGCTGCAAATATGCCTCGCCTATTTTCATGATCTTTATTTGCTGTACTATTCATCATCCGTTACGCTTCTGAAATCTGTGTGCATGTTGCAAATAATATAATGCCTCTATTATGGCAAAACAGCAGCCCTGGACAGAGACATTTCGGGTCACATGTCCAGTAGCTCCCATTTCTTAAGACAGTGAAGAGAGAATACAAATATGAGTGTCGTATTCAGCATTGTGCTTTTGTTCACTGCAGCTTTCTTTTTTTAGACTGCTGCAGTTCCTGTAAGGAGCTGTGTGACTTTCCCACCTCATGTTCATTTGTACACATTGAAAAAAGCAGGCAGTAACAGTCCTGTATCCAAATCATGCGGGTTAAAAAAAAAAAAAAAAAAAAAAAAAAAAAAAAGAAAGAAATAGAAGAAATCATGAAAGAAAAAAACAGGGGGTTTGGACCATATGCAAGAGAAACACTGGGAAAACAGAGGTTTTGTACTGCATTCAACATAAAAAGAGTGGGTTTTTTCTACACCAAGCCATATTTTACAATGACAAGCAATGACTGGACAGTGCCTGAGATTTGAACATTGCAGCAGTATCAATCAATCATGCATCAGATAAACACATTTCAAAGTGTATATTAAATACAGGCTTGAGCTCATGCAGACTGACATACAGTATTTCATTCTCAATGTGTTCTTTTCCTACCAGCAGAGACTTCTTTGTTCTTCAGCTGTGTTGCTTAAACTGTTTCCTTTCTGCAAAACAATTTCTGAATTTCAGAATAATTTCTCTTAAACCTATTTCTGAAAGTTGAAGTTTAGGTCAAATGCAAATATGAATATAGTTTTATCCTGCATGCATAATTTGTAGTCTGTGTGGAACTGACTCATCTGTCTTCTGTATCTGGCACTCATGTGATGAGCTCTCCTGCTAAGAGTGACCTATTCATCCTTCAAATAAACATCCACAGAGGAAGAAAAACAATATGTACAGTTCCAAATAAGGAACGACATATTGTGCTTGATGTGATCTACTCATGTCAGTTCTGTCAACAGTCTTTTGAATTAAGAGTCTCTTATTCAGAAAACATTCAGAGATACTGGGTAGTATCTTCTGCACTTGAGCAAATCAAAACTCAGAAATATCTGAATTTAACTGCTGATGACACATGGGCAGTTAAGACAATGTCTTGGCTCAGTGATCGTAAGCAGAATGCTTTGAATAATTAAAAGGTGTGCAGAAATTTTGCAGTTTGAGGGGTTATGGTCTAGTGGCAAACAAAAGGGTATTACTGCCTTGAATGACTGAAGTATTTACTACTTCCAAATATTTTCACGAATTATTTTACGTTTATGATCAACATAATGTAGCAAAACTCTGAGCTAATACCTTATCCACAAGACTTTACTGTTTGACTGATGTGCTCCCTTCTGTCAGACTTCAAGATTTGTTTAACTTGATTCACAGCAGAAATCTTGTTATATCCAATGGAAGGCTATGGGTGTTCACATACTCTGTGCACACAGCATTCGACTAGAACCTTAGATGTTTTAAGTAAGCACCCAGAGACCAGACCTACAGAAATGTGACCATAGGCACAAACAAATGGAACTGGTGTGGTTGAGTGTAATTTTTCAAAGTTTGTTAAAAGATTGAGCATTTCTAATCAGAAAATTAGAAAATATTAAAATAACTTTTAGTCTGTAGATGATTTTAAGAAAACTTTTAAGTTAACTTCTAGAAACAAAGAAACAAAAAATTGTTTTCTGTAGAATAAAAAAGACTATATGCAGCAAGTATTGATGCCAAGAAATAATCTCTTAGCATTCATACGAACTGTATTTCTACCTGACAAATAACAGGTGATAAAAAGGAAGCCAAGATGTCTTTATTTTGGGCTCTGATAAGTTACAATTTCAAGGTAAATAGATTTCTGTTTCTTTTTCCTTTATAAATGACCCCAGAATCTACTGGTCAGGATTGATTCATTTTATCATATGTTTTAACAACATCTGAACAGAGTTGTCTGCATGAAATCACTGGCTTCATTCACACAAACCCACAGTCTTCCGATTATACCCTCCCTACATGGTAAAACCACAAGGGTTTATGTGTTCGCAGAGGTGTTACTAAGAGCATAATAAAAATACAAGGGACTGCACAGGTGTCCCAATAGACCTAATCTGGCCAGCAGCACCTGCATTACTAATAATGTTGAATGCAATATGTAAACCAAAACCAAAACAAAATCTTGGCTTAATTCCCAGATCTAGGGGATGCTCACAGGGCTGGTTACTAGGGGGGTGGGGGGAATAACAGCGGTTTTTTCCTTCAGCTGACAAGCAGAACAAATTTGAGCTGGAAATCAGTAGGAAAATGGATATAGAACCCTATAATGTCATTTTTATTTAATCATTTTATAGGGTACAACTGGCAGGCTCAGGTTTTGCCAGGTTGTTTTTTGTCACTTAGCACATTGTGAAAATCTGTTTTACAGACAGACACAGTCAAATAAACTAGGTTACTGGATTGGAAATTTAGAGGAGCAGACTTAACACTGCAATTAATTTGATCTTAAATTTTGTCTGCTTTTCCTGTGTTTCCTTTGCAGACAAACCCCAGCAGTTCTTGTGGCATTGCTGGACTTTTCATGTGTTTTGCTTTGTTTTGGGATCTTGTAACATGACATCCCACCTCCGAGTCTCACTGAAACACCTTCCTCTGAGATTGGTTCTATCTCCTCACCCATTTGATTAAAAAAAAAAAGCAGAATATAGTGTGATTTAGATGACTGATGAGAGGAAGGGTCAAGGAAAAGGGCTGATGGTATCTCTTCTTTTTTTAATAAGGCTAGCAAAGGATAAAGAGAAAGAACAGAATAATAAGTAGTAAAATTTCTTCTCTGTGGTGTGTTTGGAAATGAAATATTTTCTCTCATCAGAAATCAAAAGTGGCTATTGATTCAAATATGAAATGCATTATAGGAATAGCTCTTAAATTGTTATTTCCTATTCTGTGTTTGAAGTGTAGTTATGTCAATGCCTGTGTAGTCACTATGGTAGAAAAAGCTCTCTTGAAACATGTGAAGGTAGGTCAGGCGGAAGCCAAAAAGAACATTCTCATATTGTTACTGGCACGTATGGAGGAGGCTGTTTAATGGGGCATTGCCTACACAGCCCAGACCAGAAAATAGTTCAGGCAAACTAATGTCTGCTGCTTTGATCACAATACTAGCAATATAAAAAGTATTGTGTTATGAAGGAAGCCAGTATGAAAATTTTAAAAGCACAGTAAGGAAGACAACTGACTTCTTAAGAAAACTATACACTAAGTTATAAATCTACAACAGAAATTGGTATTTCGTAAAAGGCACTAGTTGTTAACTGTTGTCAGCTTCAGGATGACTACAGTATGACAGCTGTAGCTAACAATTTAGAGGAGCCTTGCAGCAAGATAGTTGCAGAAGCTTTTTGGGTGAGGGGAAGAGTATTTTTTGTCAATGAATTCCTAAGGCAGATGACATCTACATTACATAGAGGGAAAGTCTAATGTAAAGAATTAGTCAAACGCAGAAGAGTCACATAAAGAGCGCAATAACTGGTTGCTGTAGCAGGGGGACAATCTGTATTAGGCTACGGCTTATGGGAAGAACTGCCCCGGTCCTTCTGGGGTGTTCTTGTGCTATCAGTTCAGCACAAGTTCAGATCTTTTCTCTCTTCCAGGCTGTCCTAGAATTCCCAGTGGTTATTCACAAAGCCTTGCCTCACTGATCAGGATGGACCATGCACAAACTGGACGTTAGGTGTCCCAGCCCCTGATGCTTCTGAGCAATGCTTGCAACTGAACTGGAGGCAACAGCTGCAGACTGTATGCAGTTACAAGCCCATCACAGAGGTTGCTATACTTAAGTACAGGCAGGATGTATACCTGGAGGCCTCAACAGTTAGTTACCTATTGGACTCAGACTCTCTCTGAATATGACAAATAGCCAATGCTAAACCAAACACAGGATTTTGAGGCTCTAATTTTAGACTTATGTGCCTACAATTTTTGTGAATCAGTTTAGAAAGATAGATAGTAAAACGTCTGTTTTCCAAGTCCCTATCCTACACCAGGTCTTCTTGACATATGTGACCACTCCGCATTCCCTCTGCAGGGGCTTGTAGCAGTGGCGGGCTCCAGAAGTGTATGTGTGCTTGATAATAAAGGCAATGAAGACTGGAGGATCTATGTGCTTGAGGGCACTCTATCTGGAAATAATTCCCTGGGTTGGTTTATTTTTCCCTCTTCCTATATTGCAGATCTTTCTTCTCTTTTCTGCTTTTGTATGTGAGGTAACTAAAATCTGCTCTCCAAGGAAAGGTTTTCTGCAGTCCACATGGCAGCTGGGGTGGCTAGGGACCAGTAAGTGAAGGTGACAAGCAGATGCTAGAGAAGGAAGTGAAAGAGATGAAGCACATGAATGATAGCAAATGGAAAAAAGACGTCCTCTTTTCCACAAACTCTTAAAATGTCTGTTAGTCTGAATGACTAACTTGGTAAAGAAATAGGCTGGATAGCTTCAATAAATATTTACAAAAATCACACTATTGCTGTTTCTTTATCTAGCCTGCAAAAGACATAATCAGCATCTGCACGCCTACAGTTGTAGCGCTATGGTTCTCAGAAGTAACTGGCAGCATGATACATATATTTTTACTTTTGTCTTCTACAAAGAACTGTAAACCAGCTGCAAGGGAATTTAACAACTTAATTTATAGGTGTTTATGTTTTATAGAACTATCTACTTCCTTCATGTTAGTGACTGTTAACTTTGTTCAGTATGCCTGGAAGTGAATCATGCCATACAAGTAAAGGATTAGGTTATGCCTGTCTTCTATGTTTACATAAAGTGCTCGCAGCT
The DNA here is from genome assembly GCF_000687185.1 of Egretta garzetta. Taxonomy (NCBI): domain Eukaryota; kingdom Metazoa; phylum Chordata; class Aves; order Pelecaniformes; family Ardeidae; genus Egretta; species Egretta garzetta. The sequence continues at coordinate 4,940,547 of NW_009260493.1, forward strand.
ATTTCAGAGGACCGCCTGCTCTGAACTTTCTTACCCTGGGGTTATAGATTGACACCATGAGCCCAGCAGGGTAAAGGAGACTCCTATAGTGAAAATATCCACACAGATAGACCTGTTTTCTAGAACCTCATTCTGTTTGCTCATTTTTTATTCTAATTAATTCACCAATTAATTCCCAGCAGTGTCTCAGCATCTCATGCATAAGACTCGGCTAGTGCATCAGTGGTCTGCAGCTAAACACCTGCAGATGGCAGCTTGAGAAAAATATTGATTTTCAATGACTGGAATTTGTTTTTTAATTCAGCATTAGCTTCATAACCATTCCTTCCTCATCAGCATATGACCACGAGGTGTCTGTTTTAGGTAGTCAGGAACAAGCTAGTGAGTCAATTTATAGGAATGGCTTGCTCCCTAAGTAGGCAGGAGAAGATGAAAGGATGAGGCACACAGCAGTGGGGAATGGTACAGCCCCATTCTTCCACAGACCAGTCTCATGAGTGTAAAGTAGAAAGAAAGAGGTGGACTAGCTGCAAAGAATGGGGCAGACCAGCTGTGTGATGCACCCCAACATGGGAACTGTGGGAGGGATGTCCTCTACCAGTAGTTCTTCACAGCACCCTTCCCTGGCATAATGCAGCTCACCTGTGCATATAGTGATAACAGTCATCAGGGACAACATGCTAATATTTCTATAGCTGATATATAGTGATACTAGCTGTGGGGATATTATAGAGGGAGCAGTTTCTGTTCTGGGGATGACGGAAAAAATAAAACATAGAAAAAACCCTCATTGGCGAAGAAGCAAAGGAAAGATGCTGCACACATTAAATAAAGAAACAAGATGGAGATGTGTTTATATGTTTATCAAAAAGAAGAAGTACAGCTGGGAACTCTGACTCCTCTAGAGGATGTTTGTGCCATCAAATAAAGGACTGATAGCAATCATTTGATTGTACACCCAACTGCATGGAGGAAAGCAGTAAATCATATGGCTTATAAAGAAAACCCTTCAGTAGAAAAGAAAAAAAGATCATTTTACTTCTATGCTGACAAGAGACCTTTCCTTCTAAAGTCACTCTTTTTGTATGTACTACTATGTTCCATAAAGTTCAGCCATCTACATTATTTTTCTCTGAATAAGGTTTTACAGAGTATGAATAATCTGAGTTCAAATGTGATGCCTTGCCTCCCACATGTAAATCCTCATCTATACAAACTAAGTGGAATGGAAAATCAGACCCCAAAAATGAGCTGAATCTTAGATTTTACCATTGGATCTCCATACTGAGTACTGGACGACATTCTTCCCGAGTGTTGTGGTATATGTATGCCCTGATATTTTTCATGAAGTACTATAATGTAACCTGTAAAAGATCAGTGTGAATGATTCAGCTTTAAAAATGAGCATAGCTTGGAGTATTGAGTTTGGAGTTACAGGATTGCACTGATAACATTAAGGTTCAATACAAGCCACTATGAAATCTTGTCAGAAACAGTATCAGCAGGAGCAAAGAGAAAACAAAGAAATCCAAACTGATCTCCAAAAAAGAATATGCATAGTAATATGATAGCAATACCAGAATTTTCATAGCCATATCTCACTGGTGATGTATAAAATCCAGTATTTAATCTGTGGTCTTTCAAAGAAAAATATGAGAAATCAAGAGAAGGCTTATTCTCCCCATAGGAAAAATCTCTTCACAATGCAAACCAAGTCTCTGCTCTGAAGCTTAGGGGTCATACTTCATCTTTTAAGGAAAAGAAAGTGTGATCATATGATCATTCTAATGAGCTAGTGAAACTACAGAAGTTCTCATTACCTGTTTAAATGGATAATCACCCTTTGAATCCCACTGAGCCTGGTGGCATCCTGTGACAGTGAATTCTACAGGTTCATTCTGTGTTGACTTACTCTACTTTTTAATAAAATCAGACAATAAATAAGGAAATCAATACTTCCTCTCATGTAAGAGCATTATGAAAATCTGAGGGTTAGCCCTGAAAACTCATTAACTTGGCTGCTATTCAGAACAGCACAATTAAAGACAGGACAGTTGAAAAAAGAAGGAAAAAAAAACATTGCTAAATGTCAATAGTGATCTTTAGCTATTGGCTCCCTTTAAATAGTACTTAACATATTTTAAACTATTTAGCATACTTTTCTGTGTCTTTTAGACTGAAAGGGATTTCTGCTTCCAGTTTGTATCTCTGTTGCCATTAGGTCTTCCCTTTCTAATAAATTTATTCACACAGTGTTAATGTATCAAATCAAACATACGTGTTTCCAAGTAAATATGCCTTGGTCTTTCCATTAAATAGGGCATCCTAGACTTTCTCAGTGGGTAATTTAACTTCTTTAAGCAGCCCTGTCTGTGACACCCACCCCGCCTCCACATTTTTTTTTTCTCCTTGTCCTACTAAATAATCAATCTCTGCATAAAGGGTTGGTACCAAACCACTAAGTTCAAAATAGAATGAACAACAGATCAATAAAACATGAACTTTTCTCCCACTTTCAGGTTTAAAAAAGCAGTTATTTCAATAACTAAGCTTGCAGCTAATATTGTTGCATTGCTGTTTCTAAGGTCAGAATGGTTTCTATCTTGAGAAAGATCCAACAGTTCATTTTTGGTTATATATGAGAAGATTTGAGTGCCAGAAGATTGGCACTTCTACTGAGTAATGAACTTCTCCCACAAAGTCTGATTTCCTCTCACACTGCACAAAAAAAAAAATGATGAAAAGCACTGGCTAAATTGGCACACTCCCTAATTTAATCTGTAGCCACAAATGTGATGTATGAAGCAGTTCTTCCATAGCATTAATTTCACACAATGGATACATATGTCTCAGCAGATATTCCTGCATCTTCTCACTTCGAACCAGAGATATTTATCATTGGCAGCAATGCCTCAAACCTTGGAATAGACAAATAAAACTCACACAGAAAAGGATTCCCCAGGGGGATGGTCTCTGGTCCCTCCAAAAGTTCAGCAGAAAGCGGGGCATAAACTTATGTAGCAAAAGCAGACTAGTGGGAGTTAGGAGATACAGAGATTTAAGACTCATTCACAATACTACAAGACTGTGTTTTCACTGATGAACAGTGAACTCAAGCCCATACCTGAGCATGGTGAACTTGGGATCCCTGTTCTCCCCATTCATATTTCTGGGGTATGTGGATCCAGTCCAAAGACTCCCACAAAACATTGTGCTTAGGAAAAGCTGACCTCAGGATACCTTCAGGCAGACAAAGAAGGCTATTCCTAACTCCAAAAAATGAGCCTAGAGATGTGCTAAAGGCACGTTATGTCTCTGTTCCTCTGGAGTGCTTCTGACCATAGGGAAGATTGATGTTGAGCAATGTGGATAGTTACCAGATTTGATCTTCAGGAAAAGCTTATGCTGATGTAAGCATGCCCATACCTGCAGTTCTCGTAGTTACTGATCCCACAAATGCAAGTGTCAACATCTGTCAACAGTTCACTAACTGCCCAAGAGTAGGTTTGCACAGAAGCTGAACACATTCACCAGTGACTGTAAGATCATGGATGGTAAACTTTGCCTTAGTTTCCTCAGTACTAAAACACCAATTGCAATGTTTATCTGCTTTACAGGAGGTCATGAAGCTAAATCTATGAGTATTTCAGAGCTGTAAATGGAAATATCTGGATTGGAGCATGATATCATTACCATATTCCCTCAGTGGTGTGGGAAGCATCACTATAATCATTTGCATTCCAAAGGAAAAATCCCCTTTTGAAGATTTACTTGCATTCCAGAAGATGAATTCCCCCTCAGAAAAATCAAAGAAAAAACAACAGAGCTGCTGAACACACCTTTGCACAAGGCTGCATTTCTTTTCTTTAGAGGCTTTACTTTTTTCTTTCTTTTTTTTTTTTTTAATTATTATTTTAGGCAGTAGGGAGGGGTGAATCTGTAGGATGGGTCTTCTTTTCATTCTCATTTATAGAATCTTACCAAGAGATTGAACAACTCATGAAACCGGAAGGTGAAAACAAGAGTCCTCTTCATATTAATAACTTTGCCCTTTGGATTACTTTTTCTCTTCAGATTTTTCCTCATTGCAACTAATTTTGAAGCTCACCTTCTCATCATGTTGTATCACAAGGCCATTCTCAGTTTTCTCAGTGAAATGTAACAGTAATTTCTTCCTTTTTAAAAATAATTTATGTAAACCAATCATTTAAGTTCATTATACTAAATGGTATCCTGCTTCTTCAGCCCAAGCAATACCTGGTGTAGAGTAGCTATACATACAGGCTTTGGACCAGTGCCTGCACGGATGCTGTATGCACAAAACGCCATGTTCCTCTTGTGCATTTTCACCTGGTTGTATTACGTCGAATTTCTATATAACCCATTGAAGCAAGACTGTTGGCCTTCCTAGCATCCCTCATACTCCGAGGGCACTCTTTGGCCACCTTTCACTGTCTGTACCACCCGCAAATAAGGACTGGGGATAGCTTCAAAAGGCAGTACAGACATACCCTTTTCCCTGCCCCAACCCAGACAAAGCTGTTGTTCTATACTTCAGAAAAAAAGAAGGGCACAGCAAAACATGTCCTTTAGACCACCATTAGTTGCTTCTACATTTTTCAGCATCTGCTAAAAAAATTCTCACCCAGCTGTGCTTTTACTCCTCTTCTGAGATCATCTGCACTATTTCAGTAGAGGCTGATAATTGAACAGGGATTTCCCTTATGAAGATAGACCACAGCTGCAGGTATAGTATCACAGCATCAGAGAATTGACACGGTAATAATTTAAGCACTGAGAGTAACACACATCACCCACTGAAGATGGGCAAACAAAGGTTTTTCTGATTTCTTTCTCATGTGTGTGAGAGACTGGTATAACCTCATGGCCTGAGCAAAAGATTGGACTCCACTCAAAGAAAGGTAAGAGGTGAAGCTAAGAGGTGAAATACATACATTGCTCCAACTACCAGGATGTCCTGTTTCTGGCTGGGATAGAGTTAATTTTCTTCATAGTAGCTGGCATAGTGCTGTGTTTTGGATTTAGTACTACAGGAATGTTGATAACACACTGATGTTTTTAGTTGTTGTCAAGTAGTGCTCAGACCTACTCGAGGACTTTTTGAGCTTCTCCTGCTTGGCCAGGTGCATAACAAGCTGGGAGGGAGCACAGCTAGGGCAGCTAACCCAAACTGACCAAAGAGCTATTCCATACCATATAACGTCATGCTTGGGGGGAGTTGGTCAGTCGGTCAGTTGCGGGGAAAGTGATTGCGGCTCAGGGAGTGATCGCTGCTCGGGATGGGCTGGGCATCGGTCAGCGGGTGGTGAGCAATTGCATTGTGCATCACTCGTTTTGTATATTCTGTATATCCTGTTACCATTCTCATTATTACTAGTATTATTATTTTCTCTTAAACTGTCTTTATCTCAGCCCATGGCTCTAACCTTTTTTCTCCTTCCCGATTCTCTCCTCCATCCCACTGAGGGAGGGGGGAGTGAGCGAGCGGCTGCATGGTGCTTAGTTGCCAGCCAGGTTAAACCACGATGCAGGAGTACAAGCTACTTAGACGACCAACTCTCAAAGACTGTCATTTCCTCAGAGCTCCTACTCACAGTCCTGGAGGATTTCTGCACTCTGCAGAGCTGCCAGGTAGGTAGTTCCACAACAAATTGTGTCTGCACAGGTTACTTCTGTCTCTGTACCTTCTAGCTTTTCATTGTGTAACTTCACTACTTTAACACTATTTTAAAGGAGTATTTTACAGCTTGTGCATTCTTTTCAGCAGAGAAGCCCATCTGCCTCACGCCTACCAACCCTGGCCTCCTGTTCTCCAAGACTCCTTCCACCACTTGTTTTCCTTTCTCTCCCATTTTCCAGTCTCAGTCTCCCAATGTCAAAACTTGGTGTCAAAACCACCAGTTGGTGTCAGCTGTTCTCCAAGCTTCTTCTCTCCCTTTATCTAGCAATGTTGTCTCCAAATTTAATACTTACCATAGTTATTTTCATTCTCCTGCTAAGTCCCGCCTTCTCCCCTGTCCCATCTCACAGCTTTGGTTTTAAAGTGTTCGATTCCTACTACAAAAGCAACACATGTATTAATTACAGCTTAGCTTTAAATGTACTACATCTTCAAAAAGTGAATGAGACTTTTTTCCCAGTTAAAAAAATATACACTGTAAAAGACTGTCAGAAACTCTCTAAAATCTTGGCTAATAATCTCAGTTCATCTTTTTGGAGAAACTAGCTGTTAACTTCCCTGCTGTGTGTGTCTCTTTCTATCTTCCTATACACTGTAGATGCTTATATCACGTTCATCAGTGTTCTTACATTGGCTCATTGCTATGCAACTTTGTAATTATAGGTGGCATAGATATCACCATCTTCCCACTATAAGACATTTTCTTCAATTGCTTAAAACTTTGTTAAATTATAGCAATTGCAAGTGCCTTCAAGAGGCTACATTTTTTTCTCGGATTATTGTTTCAACCACTTTCTAGAACTATGTGCACATACACATGCACACATAAGCTCTAACAAATGCGGGTTTTAGAGCAGGGAAGTAGAAATCTGTAGGGAATGATCTTGTTATCAGTGATGTATCCACACTTTTACTTTTTTCTCAAATCCACCTAATAATGTATTTAAACTTAGTTAACTCAGAGAGTCAACAGAGATTGCCTCAATTCTGGCAGATAAATTATTTGACAATTCACCCAAACTATGTACTTGCAATCTAAAGTGTAAGGGTGAACCAAAGGCTTCCCTTCTAGTTCTGGCTGTCCAAAACACAAGAGATGCCATTTCCTTGAACAGAAGGACTGAGAACATCTCTCTTGTGCTGGTAGTACAACACTGTACCTGCCAATTCTGGGCAGTGGGAAGAAAGTGGGAAGTTCTCTACTATAATTTGGAAAAATAGTGATCTGAGTAAGGCAGAAAGGCATGTGGACAGAGAAAAGGAAATGAGGATGATTATGGAAAACTTGAGGCAAAAAAAAAAGGTTGGAGGATAGGAAGAAGGACTGGTATCCTTGGTAGCAGACTGAGACAGAGAAGTGAAGGATGCAGAAAGGAGGGTTTTCACTGAAGTAAGCTCTGAATCTTGATAAGTCATTCTTGCACCATGCACACCTTGGTCTCTGCAGAGCAGACATCAATTACTGAAGGAATACTAAAGAGCAGGATGGAGAGTTCACAACTCAGAAACTGTAGCTCTTTAAGGCTGCGTATTTCCACATATATTTCATATTAAATTATTTTTCTAGCTAGATCTATTTCCCCTTTCCGTCTTCTCCCTTTCGTCCCACCATTTTCCAACCCCTAACCTGCTTGTGCAGCCGTTTTTCCCCCCACAGTTCCTCATCCATCATTTTCAGAGACCAAACTTAGCAGAAGAACTAGGGAGGCTAGAGCCCCTATTAAACACCACCTGATACAAAGCACGTCTATGTGATGAGGGAAATGTCGCGTTGCCTTTCTCTCCCCACTTCTCAAAGGTACACCCAGAATCACAGCTTATCCTTGCGTAAAGCATTTAAACCAGATTTAACATCTTTGTATAGTATATGAAGATTATATATACTGAATGTATAGTTATTCAATATTAATGTCTACCCTCTTCTGCTGATGTGTGACGTTGGGTGTCATGTTGTTGCACTCTGAAGTATACTGAAACCCAGCTCTGAGTATCAATCCCTGAATTTCCCTAACCTGTGAATTTCAGAACGGCCTAGGATTAAAACACTTTTTCTCCATTAAGAAGCCCACGGTCTTTACTCCATATTTCTTACATCCCAGAGAAGTGTATTCTGAGAAAGAATGCACAGGTTTTGGTCTGAAATTCTTATCACTGATGCTGTCAGGATTACGTTGAGGAGGTGTTTTTTTATTTCAGTTAAGAGAAGCTTTGGTAGCTCAGGAACAGCTCTCCGTCCAGCCCCACACAGCCTGTCCTGGGGAAAAAATAGCATGAGATTATGTAACGAAAGATAGACTCGCAATGTGCATGCGCAAGAGGGCAAAATTAAGGTCATGCAGGCAGTTCTGTAATGATTTCTGATTGCCTAATTTCTCCTCAGCACCTACCCTGCTCTGCATTGAAAGGCCCTATTCCCCCTCCCAGCCTCCATTATTCTGTTTCCTCAGCTTCCTCTTTCTTACCCATCCCTGCCCATTTACAGAATCATGTTTCTGTCTCTGTTTCTGTCTCTTGCCCCTGTTTTGATACTTTCTGTACATACGGCTCTCACACTCCGCTCCTATTTCTCGCTGCTGTTTGAACAAACAGTTCACTGCCTAAGGCTGCTGTCTCCTGACAAATACAACTCCCTCCTCTCCACCCCGTCTTCATGTCTGACTCTACCTTCTCTCAAACTCTAACACAAAACACTTTCAGATGTACAGAAGACTTTCTGATTTAATTTCCTCTCCAGACACAGAGGGGAATTATTTGAAAAATCCTGATTAGACATGATCTGAATCAACTGAGGCAATATAATGTACACATAGCACCAATAATACTGAACATTTATACAGCATCTTTAGCCATGAAAGTGCTTTACAAACACTAAGGGGGTGATTTTTCAAAGGTCCTGTGCACTCATTGCTCAGTCACTTTAGCTTTTTTTTGTGATTGCTCAATGCTTCTGAAAATGAGAACCCATCTAATTAGTGTTTTAATATTGCCAAAAAAATATCTCTAGCTATCATTTTATATATGGAAAAGCGGAACTATAAAGAGCACCACATGTATCAAGCCAGAATGCAGTGCCTTTTTATTTTATGTTTGGACAGCAAGGCCCCGGGGCTGTATACGGAAAAGGACTCAGCTCTCAAACTGATACGTTAGGTGTCTAGGTCCATAAAGTTTTTTGAAATCCAAGTTTCTGGGGATGTTGCTACCTAGATTTCTTCCACTTCCATTTTTACAGCAAAGTCATAACTGGTTGTTGGGTTTGAGCCTTACACAGAGGAGAACTAAGACAAATATGAAACCCACTGTCTGCTGTTAGTCAATAATTCAATGTTTAGAGTGCCCATCTGGATTGTGAAAGATCTCACTTATTCGAGTTTGACCCCTGAGGTTTGACACCTAGCAGCTAGTATAATGAAAGCATTAATATGACCATTTAGCCTGACAGGCAAAGAAGCCAATTCCAAAGAGGGAGCTAAACCTGGGTCTTTTAACATCTTACAAGAACACTCCAAACTGGGTTAAATTTTTTTGTACATTGTTTTACATGAAAAAAAACTGTTCCAGCTTACTTTCCTTATATCAGGAGAGGTTTCACGCACTCATTTACATATGGAGGCTCCCTTTTCTATTTGCAGTCTGGTATAGGACTTCTTGCAATTCCTCAAGTTCCAAATGCTGAGCTCTTCCTATACATTGTGGAGAACCTGCAGAGCCATCCCATTTTAGGCATTCATCCTTGTAATGCCTACATCCCTCATGGATTTAGCCCTTGATGCCTAAGCAACACTGTAAACAGAAAATATCAATGACTCAAAGTTCCTAACTCCAAAAGCCACTAAACTGGAGTTATAAGTGGCCATTTAACATCAAAGTTCACTTAAAAGTTGATGCAGCTCAGTCTACATAATCTGAATTTCATTTATCCAGCATCCATTGTCTGAAAAAGTGCCATATTCTCTTTAATATTTCAGAGGAAAGGGTTTTCAGATAGGTGAATCAGGGTTTTATGAAGATTACTAACAGCTGATAAAACATTTCAGTCTGACCCTGTCCTGTGGCTATAGGCAGCCCTGAGGTAGCTAACAGACATTTTATAATTGCGGGCCTTGACTGTGGTGATTTGGAAGTCCTCTGTCAGGAAACCTTGAGTGAAGCTAAGTAAATCTGTAGAATTCACATTGCCAATTTTGTACATCAAAAACATTGAGAAGATGCATGGAGAACTTCCCTAGGATGCTCTGCTGTGGAAGGCTCTGCTCTAGTAGGTCATATATGCACCCTTCTGCATAAGCCATCAGCCATTTCACTAAGACTAAATATTTTCTGTGCTTTTAGCCCATAGATAGCTAAAAGCAAACCTGTATTGAGTGATTATTTGAGATACTAAAATTGGTAATGTTCTTCTAAAAAAATAAAATTGAAACATTGTCAGTGGGTCGCACCTAACCTCAATGATTTTTAAAAATTAAAAACTACCCTACTTTTGGGTGAGGACCTCTTTTGGTACAGATAATTTGTTGAAGGTAATAGGCCTTCTGGTCTTGCAGGTAGTATTTCCTCTAACATGTTCAAGTAGTTAAACAATTGTGGTTTCTGACATTTTGAGACCAATGTAAAGCCTCATGTAGCATGAACATGTAGTGCTGCAGCGCATTTTTATCAGAAATGTTGCAAATAATCTCTCCTTGACCCGATCCTTCAAGTGTGCCTGCCCGGCTTTGTGATTCAGCCCAATGGTCCTGCCTTTTTCTCCAAGGTACGTCAGGTTGAAGTTGATCTATAGAACTGGTTTGGTATCTCTTAGGAACTTTGAATTCTTTCCTTGCTACAAGTCTTTATAAGGGCATTTAGTAGCTTGAAAAAAAGAGGTCTTTCCCTCCCCCCGCCCCCGTCTCATAGATAATTACTTTGTTTTTCAGACTTGCAAGAGATCATACACAACAGCAACTTCCTTTGCAATCCCAGTAACTCTGATCAGAGAAGCAGATCTCACTCGTGGGGCTCAAGCACCTTAGAAGGAAGAAAAGTACCATAAAGCTCAAGTTGAAAGCTTTGCTGGGCAGCTTGTCACAGGAAGGACAGAATATTGCCAGTTTTCAGAAATGAGCCTGGACTACAAAAAGATTATGCAGTACAGTGGCGCTGAGTCCTGTGAAAAAACCTGAAAAGGAAGGCAAAGCTGAGAGTGTATATGCATATTTGAAGGCTGCCCATTCATTTCTTGAGTTTGGTCCAAAAATAACATCTTTGCATTATGTTTCTTAGGTAGTGCAGTGTGTTTACGTGTGTGCATGCATATGCATGGATATACATATATATATTTATATATTTAAGAAGAATTTTCAAAAGTGAAAAATAGTTTTGAAGTTCTTCATGTATAATTCCCATGTTTTGAAGACCTTATGGGAAAATCACTCTTGGCAAATCCTTGGAAGAAGGATTACTTTTTTTTTTCATATCTAGAAAAACTATTTTACAAGTACAAATAGAGTTAACACCAGAACTCAATCTAGTACAAATTCATCATTCCTAGAATTAGCAACCTACGTACACCGGCATCTAAATAAATGATCTAACACTGAACTGTACTCATGAAAATTTTCAGAATGAATATATGGTACTCATACTGTAAATACAGTTTGCTTTATGTTCATGACAGTTTTATGGCTCCCTGTCTTATCTGAAATTGCCTCACCTCAGATTCATTGTGAAGCTGTTTTACTATAACATCATGGCAATTTTCACCAACCATTTCAGTTTATCAAGATACTTTTAAATCTCCAGGAAGTTGATTAAAACCCCATTGCCTTCTTGCTTTCTGGAAGTAGACTGCACTTGCATCCCAACAATTTCCATGAGCAAAATATCCTTTTCAATGTAACAAAGCCTTGACACAATATTACATTCCCTAGCATAGGGGACAAAATATTACATTCCCTAGCATAACTGTTTCAAGCCTCCTAAGTTTGGGTCCATAGCTTGTCATCACTTGTTCTGGTTATAGTCAGTCCTGTGACCTTTAACAGAAAGCATGACTGATAAAGAAATTAATTCTGAGATTATGGTGCGAAACAAACAGGGTGGTGCAAGACCTCAGGTTCAGAAACTCAGTGATGGTATTGATGATTTCAGGTGAAGCAGAGGCTTTATGTTTGTAAAACACTTGGATGAGCTAATTTGCTGACTTTGAAAGACTTTGCTCATGTCCTTTCTTCTTCTTACCAATTCACTGAAGTATATACAGAAGACATTGGGCAAAAGCCTGAAGTCACATGTGATGTGTATAAAGTACATATATTTATGTACATATATGCACCTATGTATATGTGTGTATGTATGTATATGCATATATACTCTGTAGACTTTCAATGATATAGAAATTTCCAAATTGACAAGTAGTGTCATATATTATATATAGTCTCTAATATATTATATATACTGTGTATAGCATATCTGTTATATTTAATATGAAATACATGTACAATATACATGTATAATATGTATACTACAAATATATGCAAAAGTGTGCATATTTTTCCTTGTTGGTAGAAAACCAATTGCTTATTTCCTTGAAACACCTAGCATTTCCAATAACATCCTGTCTAACAAGTACTGTCTTTAAAAATACACTATTTCTATCATAAACTATCATATGTATTGTATAATGGGGGGAAAATCCCCAGCAAAACCATTGCTACCATAATTCACAATCAGTTTGTTAGGGTCTTAGCTGCTTTCAGCTTTGCCTTGGGCCATTAACTAACAAACCAACCATTAACTGCTAGTAATGACCATTTTTTCCCAGAGATTATTGCTTAATTGAACAATTGAATTGTGTTGGTTATTTTTATGCCATCTCACAATGACTATGCATTACTGCATTTTTCTGGTATACCAACCACCTACTGAAATAAACAAGATAAGTGTTGGAGAATTGGATCTTTCACTGTATATACTATTTAAAATACATTACTTTAATGAACAGCTTTGATGTAGCAGACGTGCTTTTTCATTTTTCCTGTTCTCCAGAGCATATGCATCAAGTAACTTAGATGCAGAATTAATGCATGCTGCTGTTCAGTAATGTATACAATGTCAAGGCACAGTATTAGTAAGCTGTGTTATATATTCATTTGGGTAAGACACATTTGATTATTAGCATTCTGTTCTTCAGCAACAAACCACATGTGCTGTCTGTTGCCATGGCAATAAATTAGGAAGGATAACCTGACTACTTATCAATTTTTATTAGTGCAATCATCCTACCTGCTTAACCCCTCAGTAACAGTAGCATATTTAAACACCACTGATAAAATCAATGCAACTCTGGGGGTGTGAGTTAAGCTAATAGGGTGGGGAGGAAGCCAAGATACTGTGGAGTGCAGGAGAGAAGTACTGACTTACAACATGATGCTGATGTGACTCATTAATACTACAGGATCAAAAATGTTAATGTTTCTGAGGATTTCACAGTGGGAAGAGATGAAAATAAATGCAAAAACTTAAGATGGATAAAATGAAAAGTGCTTTCCCTCCTGCTGTGTTTAAAGCAGCGTGTGTAAATGCATATGTTAAACTATAAACCTGAATAAATGGAAACAAAACATGTACTTGCTAAATATTAAGGAACATTGTATACTACTAAATATATCCTTTAAAGTAGAAAGGAACAAACTCATTAGAACATCACCATGATTTTATTTAAGATATTAAAATTATATTACTATTGGTCTGTGACCTTTTAAGACTACTGCTAACACCTTTTCAGTTATCACCCATAGAAAAATCAATTATTGTATAGTACTCAGAAATAAGAATAATCTTCCCATTCATACCAAGACCTTCCTGGGATCAAAATAAATGCTAAACCAGATTTATTCTGAAGTATCTCATTTTGATTTAAAGATCTAAATGTTCCTGCAGAGTTAAGCATCATTACTCTGTGTTTGATTTGTTGTAAGACCGACTATTTAAGTCTCAGTATTAGTATTAATGTTATTGCTGAGTTTACCTACATCAAAAAAAAAAAAAAGTCTTGCAAATCTTGTTTGTTTTAATGAAGCGCTGGATCTCACTGGTGTTAAAGCAGGGTGTGAATGCACAGCACAGCAGCGAAGGCTGGACAGGGACCTCCTTAGACCTGCTCTCCATATGGATCCCCTTGCCGGGAGCAGACATGTCCTGCTCTGCTTTGGGATTCCAGGATGACCGCACCCATCTCCTCAGCCTTATTATCATCCCTTCACTGTCTACAGGGTATTTGAGTTGTAAATTAAACTGTACATCTGTGGGCATGGCGTTATTAAGTTAGTAAAAGGCTGTCAATTCAAAACTTTTCCAAAGCCTTTGAAAAAAAATGGAAGTATTCAGCACAACTCCTTACTTCAGCTGGGAAGTATCAGCACAACATTTTCCAAAACACCTAAATCCTTCACTTAAAAGGCTGCCAGCTCTCATCTTTTTAGGAGCCACGGGGGAATATGACAAGAGTTTGATGCGTGCTAAACCTTGTCTTCTGGAGACAGGAGCAGCTCTGGCATGCCAGAGGAAAAGCCCCATCTCCTGGGATTGAGAGCTGGCTCCAAGGGAGAGGCAGATCTCTTCCCTCACCCCTTCACCGGCACCTGCTGCTCTCACCAGGGAAGATGAGGGGCCACCATGTGCGGGCTGCACTATCTTTGCCACCATGAGCTTCCTTCACCTACCTCTGCCAAAGACACCCCCTCCCAGGAGTGGCAAAGCTGCTGGTGGAATAGGCATGACGTGAAAATGGCACTGACAGGAAGGGCCTGGGACAGGGGCTGAAGGGGAACCAGGTAGAACGGGAGACCTCAGGGGTTTGGGGATGGAATCACTGCTGGGAGAGGGGTGAGCAGATATGGCATTTGAAGCAGGGTGAGCTGTGGCAAAATAGGACATCTGGAAGTATTAAAATACCTTTTTTTTTATTACTTATCCCTATATGAATTGTCAAAGAAAGTTAAAATAAAGGACAGTTAAAATCAGTGTGCATTTCTAAAGCATCTGAAATCTTTTAATCTGAGAGCAAGTTCGACAACCTGGGGTTTAAGTTTCCTCCTAAAATGAGGCACAGTCTTCCAGGTCATTTAGGTACTTAAAAATGCTGAGTTATATAAGCATAAATTCTGTGCACTTTCAATGAAAACCAAACTCTCAAGGCATGTTTGACAAGTAGTCTCAGGGTCAGAATATTTTTCTCCACAATGTTTCAAGCATTAAAAGAAGTCTGAATTAATTTATTTTAGAAGGAATAGCTGAAATTCACTTTACAATCTACAGTGAGCTTCTAATCAGATATGCCAAATGTCTTTCTCCATAATGCCAAAACACCAGCCAGACACCAGGTGAAGGCTAGCTGATAGTTCAGAAGTCTTTATTTATAAAAGAGTAGGGTAACCACTGGCCACACGTCCTGTGCACATGCATGTGTATGTGTGTGTTCAGTAATAACAACAGGATTTGGTAAATCTGGCAGTGTTCTCACTGCACCTCCTGTTCTTTGTAAGATTCAGCTTTCTGAAGGAAAATACTGTGTTCAAACCTCAGATTGTCGCTATGCTTTCCACACCCCAGAGGATGTTAAGGTGATCCATTTTGTTCCCATAGATGGATTTTCAATGGAGCCTGACGTGGTGCCCAATGTCAAAGTTCAGACTGAACTGATGGATTACTTACTCTGTTCCACTCCAGCCATGGTCTGTAAAGGAAACAAGGCATTGCTATAAATGCCTGCCTATTGACAGATTTCCAAACAGGGCTGCTGTTTGTGCAGACCTCTCTGGAATGAATACCATGGGCAAACACACCTTCTCCAGCTGGAAGATGAACAAATCCCAACATTGTTATCTCCCAAAAAGCTCAACCTTCCCTGTCAACATCTTACTAAGAAGAGGAGTTGTAAAATTGTATCTATCCTGACTGTTCCAAATAAACTGTAACAGTACTGTGCATCTAACTGACGTACCCAGGAGCATTTATAAATGTTGGGGTTTGAGCATAAAGCTATTGTCGATAGCAGGTATCAGTTTAACAACTGGAATTTTCACAATCTGCACATTAACAGATACTGATTGGACTAAAATGGGATTGGAACAGCAACAGAAGTGTATTCAAGTTACTGAGTCTTGGTATTGCACTGGAGTCCAACATCATGTTCCCATGGGTTTGGCATGGGCTGTGAGAAGGCACACAGGTCTTCTCATAGCTCATCACAAGCTGAGGTTCACATGCAAATCAAAGACATCACAAAGATAGATACCAGGATACCATTAAGGGCTGCAGAAGAGTTCTGTCTTCGTGTTCAAGCAGGCGACAAATGCTTTTGGCATCAGAATCTCAGACAAAGGATACAATAGTGTTATCCTGAATATGACAGGTAAGGGAAAAGAGGGAAAAGAACAGTTTCTCTAACAGCCAATTTTCTGTCATCTTAAACTGACATCTGGTTATTTAATTCATAAATGAAAATAACATTACTGCAGGTAAAAGAGAAGAACAGGAAGTAATCTTGTAAAGGTAAGACTGTTAAATAAATAAAAACAGGGCACTCAGTGGTTCAGCTTTGCACAAGTGCAGGAAGCAAAGCTTTCTTTTGCTTCCCAATCCCAGCTATTTTTAGACTGGGCAGCACTTTATAGGGATAAATGGCTCTCTTTTCCATATGAGGACAAGACCATGCAAAATCGGGAACTTCTCTCCCTGCTTCATTCCTGCAGGTGGGAGAACAATTCCTGTTGAAGGTATTGCACCAGCACCATAGCCTCAACAGTAGAAATAAATCAGTCAGGCAACTGTGAGTGACATTCTGTTTCAGTCTCCTTTTGGGACCAAGTAACATTCCTGGGAAGGTAATAAAAGGACAATTTCTCTCTAAATAAATAAACAATCTGCTGTGAAAAATGTCCATCATGTTTCTTTTTTTTCCATCTTCTGATTCCAGGATGACTCCACCTTTGCTGAAGAGCTTAACTGAACAAAATATATCCTTGGGATAGGGGCTGTACAGAGGCAGGAGAGAGAGATATTTTACAGAACAGGTATGTTTGCAGAGGAAGACTTCTACAGGATGGGTACATGTACTAGAAATATATATATATATAAATATTCTTCTATAACATTTTTGAAGTAGTTTCTACAGGAAGCATTAAAAGTTCAGTCCTCAGTTTATTGTATACAACTCAGACATAAGAGGCAGTTCAACATTCCCACTGTCTGGGTTCCAGCAAAAAAGAAAGCTTAACAAGAAAAAATAAGAAAAACAAAAACACATGAGACACTGAGAGTTACAGCCAGCGAGCAAAAACCCAAATCCCTGCCCAATTAACACCAGTGCAACTAAAATATCATAGACAGAGCTGTTTGTTTATTTGAACTTTCCTTCCTTTCTCTAACAAAAGCCCACAATATGGTGGGAGAAGTCAGAGATATAGAAATTCTCTGACAGGAGAACGTTTTCAGTAACGACAGTTCAGACTTTTTTAAAAAATGACTAGCACACAGAGCAACATGCATGCTTTCTAGCTGATCTAAAAGTCTTGCTTCCCTCACTCCGTGCCTTGCACTTTACCATAGCCACTCTACAGCCTTTTACTGTTTTCACAAGTAGAAAGTTTGCTAATGACCAAGCCTGGGGGAAGGGGTATGGCCACAGCATTCTACAGAGGCACAAAAACTCATGAGTTTGACAGATGGTTTTATTCATTCTTACTTCTCTCTTCATACTGTACAATTGTGATTCTTTTTTACTGTTCCTTTTACGCTATTGTCAGCTCTCTTCTGGCTCCTTAAATAAATCCTCAGCTAAACCCCAAGTGTAAAGACCATACATTTTTTCCTCTGAACTGTACGTATTTTAAGTATATTTGTGATATTTTTACTTCTACAAGACCCTTTACTTTTCTGTCTGTAATTTATACAGTTTCTCCAGAGAAATCATCAGGTGCACAGGCGAGCAGCCAGATGTGGAAGTTGGGGTTTTGTATTAGATATATTGTGATTGATTACTCAGACTAACAAATAACAAGAGTTGAGAAGAACTCAAGAGAGACATACCTACATGATGTGAGAGCAGAACACTTAGTCAAATATTTAAGACGTACAGTTTTGCTTAATTCCAACAGTTTACAAAGTGACTCCCTGAGCTCCAAGACAAAGGAAACTAAACAGATATCAGAATCTAAGAAGAAACAACCTATATTTGAAACTTTTCCAAGGCTGAGCATTCATAAAGTATTACTCCTGAGTGTGGAGTCTTTGGTGTCTCATAAAGGCTGAATTCACAGGGCAGTTTTTCCCACAGTTTGGGGGGGAATTGATACCCATTTTTTACCCTCCTACCTACTTTCACAAAATCCTACAGAAACTTTGTAATCTGTGTAAACTTTAGCCTTTAATCAAATTTGGTTGGAATCGGGAAACAAATCCAAAAGTTGTTCTATAGGTGTGGGGGACAAATGGACAGACAGCTTTGATATGTGTATACAGTTATGCCTAGCCACACACACAGCATAACCATGTGAGCCTTGTTTTCCTATGAAACCAGAGTATAAAATAAATGGATATTTGGCCAACTGGGCTTAATAGTTTCTGTACCTGTCACCAAATGTTTTTCCCTAAGATTGGAGAGATTAGAAATACAAACTTTGTGGTGTGCAAGGTTAATAAATCTAGACTGTGAAGGGTGAAAGACAATCCAGGAAGGGAATAAATTTCAAGGTTCAAGACTCCTTTGCTGACAGAAAGGCACCAGTAATGTCTCGTTTTTACTGAGGAAACTTCGATCTAGTTCCCTCAGCTGTGCAAAGCTGTGGGAGCGTCAAGCTGGCTGAAGTGTTACATCTCAAAACATAATGTAAAACCAAAACCTGGAGATGCTTTCTGAAACAAATAACCCTGCATTCTCATTTTCTACAGCAGCAACTTGAACACCACATGCACCATTTTCGGTATCCAAGGGACCTGGGAAGTCATTGAATGCCTTGCAAAGAGGCCAGCTGGAGTAGTGTGGTCTGACCTCAGAAGAAAGAGGAAGTAAGAGTAACTCTATCAGAAGAAAGATTAAAAAAATAAGGAAAAAAACTTGCGCTCTTTAGCTTAATAATGCAAATACTGAGCAAGGCCATGTCTACAACACATAACTGTATCAAGATGGACAGCTATTTAAGCTAAAGGACAATGTCAACACAAGGACATTCGTCCATGAATAAAATTAAGCTTGCTGTTTTCCAGCTGTAAGAACACTGAGATTCTCAATGGCCTCCCTATATGGACAGTGGTTTCTAAAAGGTCAGCTTTTACTTGGCAATTGATCTGCTTATGAGATTTTATGACATCCTTGCCTGGAAAGAGACTGAATGTGAAGATGAGGTGGTGTTCACCAGTTTTATCTTCCTGTGAAATCTTATGGACTCTTGCATGACTGGTATCTAAATGCAGCAAGCCGAAGTCATAACTGAAAGCCGAAGGGGCGTTTTCAGAAAGACAGATTGTTCGGTTCTTGCAGTATTGTGGTGAACAAAATATTATTTTCTACTTTAAGCTCCAAAGAGGAAGAAAGAAGTCCAGTCCTCTGCCTGGAACTCTGTGTTGTAAACAGTTAACACCTCCCCTCAAGAGATGCAATTATGACTCCATCCAACTCTTCAGACCAGTTCTCCATTCCACCATTATAATTTCCCTTTTAGCTGGCTTGATCTTTTAGAAAGCTCCTGAAGCTGTGGTTGTTTTTAATTATTATTCCAAAGAATGTTGTTAACTACCAACACTTCTGTCTGTATGCTCACTTTTGTCATTTTACCAAGCAAGTTTGCTCCAGTTACTGTCCTAAAAGCCTCAATAAATCCTAATAAATTCACTGTGAAAATTAAAATCCTACTGCTTGCAAAAGTGTTATGGTTTAGTGTTTGAGAGTCTGATCTTTGCAGAGCAGTACAAGGAACTTTGCGAAGTCAAGAAGCCTGTTTCCCTGCTCAAAGGCAGAATCAGTTATACTCCAGTTTTGCTACAACTGATGAGCTTTATATCCTCAATTCCCAAATTTTGATCCTATTCAACTACTGAGTTAGCAATCATCAGGTTGACATTAGCGTCTAAGAGTTAAACAAATATTTAAACAAATTATTTCATTTGTAAGCATTAAAGCTCTTCTGATGATTGCTAAATCAATATTAGACAAGCTGGAAACATTTAAGTTCTACTCACCAGAGCTGCAAGTTGAAGTATTCTGTTATAGTACACTAGTAGCCACAGATCTAGATTTATCCACTGTAATTAATAATTTTAAGACACAGTACATGATTTAGCTCATGGATACATTTTTATTATCCTTTCAGACTCCTCAACAGTGCAGAGATACACAGTTGTCTATTTTCAAATAAAAGGTTAGACTCTTGGCCTTTTAGCTGTGTGCATCCATGGCTGTTTGAAGAAGTGTGAACTAAATAGCCTGCTGAAATACTGCATTTCAAAAGACCAGGAATGGGCAGAAGTGGTAAGAGTCCTTATTATACATGAACTAGATGAGCACTCCAGCTGCATTCTGCTTTCAATTACTTTTGAATCATCCCTAATCCCTGGAACCAAAATGTGATTTAGGGAGGAAAACACAGTTTGAATTCTGCATTTAGGTAAGAGAGAGAAAAGTCAACAGACAGAAAAACAATGTCAAAAAGGCATTTTTAGACTACGCATTACTGTTAGACTGAAGCGGGAGTGTTCTTCATGTCACAGGCTAAGATTATAAGATGTCTGCCTGAGCTTTTTTCCTAATAACAATGTTGCGAACCCAGACTTTCTTAAAAATAGAAGTTTGTTCTTTTTTCAAGAAAACAATGAACTGTTTTGGAACAGATGTACAGAACTCAGTGAGATGACTCATCAGCTGTGCTCAGTTACAGTGGCTTTATCTGTAAACGCATATAGACGAAAAGCCACTCGAGAGTTCGTAAAAGAACAGCTGAGCTACTGAGAGCTAATCACACGAGGCTATTCTTGGAGGAACACAGTGTTTGTACGTAATGCCAGCAGTCACCGATTATTGCCTCTGCTTGGAAAAATGAATAGGTCTGTGCAGTTATTTAATGGTGCTCTCCGCAAAGGCTCTATTTAAAATATCGGAACCCGTAATTGTCTAACACCGACCTAATCCAGCAACTGACCACTCTGCAGTGTGAAGGCATATCTGCTTAACTTGTGCTTTTTTTCTCCACAGGAGACATCCAGTGCCTGGCATACTAAGATGCATATTATAATCTGTCGTTTGGACAAGGTTGCATTAAATTCAGGAAAATCGATTAAAATCTGCATTGTAAAGCCAACTATTTGCATGATATCTGCCTTATGAGGAAATGATAGATACCCCATCAGATTTCTACTGAAGTTAATAAATGACACCAACCTTAAACATAAGGAATGGAGGGGTGAATCATACCCTTATAACCAAAATAAGCATTACAGTCGCATTCCCTTGGCGGTAAATATTAAGAGCAACTTAGTGTAGAAATTTTTGTTTCACAAGTGAGTACTGGCAACATAAAAAAGAAAGAACAGAATGGAGCATCTTTACTAGCAAATCCATAACTTCCATTTCAAGTCCAACAATTCCATTGTTAGCTGAGAGATCTCTTTTGTGACAGTTATTGAAAAGTTAGCACATCACCTTTAAAGTCTTCAAAGTCAACTGTGGTACCTGTACATTATGTGCCTTTTTTAACAGGTGTAAAACAAATTATATGGATTTGAAGGAGGACATATGGTAAAAGACGGGCAAAGAAATTTGTATGATTTATTCATATAATTTTGAAGTAGCATATTTAAAATCTTGTTCCATTAACATCCATTGCCCACCTAATTACTACAAGTAATTGACAGCTCTCATTAGGAAGAGACAAAACTAAAGGGAATTAAGGTCTTGATCTTGCAATTGGATTTCCATGAGCTGATGCCTTCTTTGTGTGGAGCCTCTTTGGCATATGTGGGTTGGGTCTGGATACAGGATTCCATCTGTGCAAATGTGATTGCAAGATCAGGGCCTAAGTGGTATCATGGGAATTAAGCAGATTCCATTATTTGGAACAGTTCTGCTCCAAAGTTACATAGAAAGTTAAAAGCTATCGGTTGTAATGGAATAGAATAAATATATGATAGTTTGTTACCTGAATTTGGAAAATAGTGCAAATGACCCACCCTCTGTTAATCCAAAGCCGAAAGAGGAGGAGAAGATAATTTTTCAAACATTCTTTACACTTTTTATGCCATTAGTGGGCCTTTTAAAATTATTATTGTTATTGAGAGATTTTAAATGCTGTGTGGGGAGATAAATACCCAAATCCTATTAACAATAATAAGATTTTCTCATGGAATTTCCCACCCCCCCACCCCAACTTTGCAAATTTATCCCTCAAGCTTTAATCAAGCATTTGGGGGATTTCTTTTTTATTATTATTCATAGCCAGTTTTAAGATCAAATCTACAGTATCACACCTATACAAAGTAAGTTCACTCCTAATTTACCCATGTATAGCTGGGCAGATGGTGTGGGCCAAATTTACCCATGGACTAAGCAGCTATAAATTAGATTGGAGTGCTGTGACTACTTGGTGACTAAGCAATAGTGCATGTTACACATAGCAATAAATTGATAAGGAAATAAATGAAAGCTGTGCGTCAGAGAGAATATATAAGAAAGTAGTACCAAGAATGCATGCAAGGAGAAGCTATAAAATTATCAAAGGTAAAAGTATATTTCATCTGATTCCTGGCAGAGTAACTGACCCCTCACACACCTGCAAGGACTCCTGCCTTGCCCTGTGCCCTTTTAGAATCATCCCCTCCTTGTACTTGCTCACTTACTTTCATAATATGTACAACCTGTATGCTAAAATAGATCAAATTTGCTACACATTTTTTTCATACTTAACATACTTTCTGATGGAGATACCAGTGTATTTAAACACAGATTCTAACATCTGGAATAACAGACTTTTGCTAGTTGGATCTGGGAGGCAGCTGAACTCATGAAGGCTGCGTGTTTGTACCTTCTGCCCTCACCACAGCAATACTAGGTAAGGACAGGCTTCCCTGTGTCCTGCCTCCCCAGCTGTGCTTCTTGCACCCTTTCACAAGACTTTTACTTCTCCTTCATGGACTTCACACATAACGAGAACCTCCCCTTTTGCTCACAGCTTCATCTCATGAGCCCTGCCTGTTTGATAGCCTGATGGAGACGTGCAAGTATTGATTGGCAGGTGCCAATCATCATGATGCACATAACAACTGGTCAAGTGGTTCCTTACCCCTGGCACAGTTAGGTACTTGCATTTTCTTCTCATGGGGCTCTTCTTTAGGCCTGTATCCTCTACCCAGCTCTGGTAGCACAGACAGATGACACAACCTCACTGGCATTTCCTTTCTGAAAAGATCAAAATGTTCCCTGAAACACTGCAAAACTGGGGGGGGAGGATATGGCCTCTGAAACTGCTTTCAAAAAAAAAAAACCCATAAAGGCAATATTTTATCATTGTACAAGTTTCCTAGTCTTGTGTTGGTTCAGGAGAAAGGAACTTCCAGAAAAATAGAGTGTGGAATTTCTATTGTCTATTCTGTAAAGTCACTGTGGAGTGGGTGGCTGGCTAAAAAAAAAAAAGGAAAAAACACTTGTCCGACACTATCTGTGTAGGACTTGAACAACAATAGCCTGAATCACAAATATCTTCTTTGCAGCTGGGAGTGGGAAGGAGAGCTTATTGGCTGAGAAGAATGGAGTTTATTACATTGCAAGAAATATGCAAGAAAATCAGATTCTGAAGCAAGATCAGGATACTTACTGCAAGAGCTCTATGAATAACTGTTTTGGGGTTTGCTGACATAACTGAAAAATAAAATGCTCAACTCAAAAATAAAACATCTTGGTTTTCTTCATGAAAAGAGATGTTTCATTCTTGCTGAAATTAATGACCATTTCATATTAATTTTCTATAAATCAAGCACTAAAAATCAATCATAACATTCAGCTTAAATTATGTTAGGTCCAGATAGCCCTCTCTTTTAATCCTGTCTGAGTATTAATTATGTTGTATATAGCAATTGAGATAACTGTTATCTACACTGACATACATCTAAAAAACCCCATAGGCAGATAGTAGTGCTATTGAATGTATACTAATAAAAATAATATATATATATTACTAAAAGAGTTAGCTTGCTGGGGAAAAGATGGGAAAAAACTTTTAAATGCCAAAGGGGAAAAAATCATAAGCAATGCTTTTCAAATCTTGGCTAGTAATTACCACTTATTCCAAGACAAATTGCTAGCAGGTTAAAGAAAAGAGGTCTTGATCCTTTACTGAATGGCATTGCTATTGTGAATTTGACTGAGAGGGTTACCATTATTTCTTCTAAATCACAAGCCTGAAGTGCAAAACAGGACTTCTGACCTACCTGGCCCCATTTTAGTATTCAATTTAGCAGGTCAAACATAGCAGTCAGAACTGTAACAAAAATATTTTGGTCTGGCATCAGATGTTTTCTCTTCTCTTATTTCCTTACTTATTCTTTTAAATTCTTGATAATAGAGGGAGTGAGTCCAGCAAACATGCTTGGAATACAAAAGAAATCCACAGCAACATGAAAAGCCATAGCTTACAGAAGGTGAATGCTCTTGGATGAGCTTCCTCAACCTTCTCAAAGGGGAGAAAGATTCAGCAAACAGGGAGGGCTCCGTCAATAAAGCCTTTTTGCATCCTGCATCTCAAAGTGACTGTCTTATCTCCCCCAGTACTTAGACTGTGCTTCCCCCTTTTTTCAGGGGAAGCACCTGGCCCAGCCTGGGACCAGTGAGGCTGCTGGGGAATAGGTGTGGGGCTGCCAGGCTACACATGGGGGCACAAGGGAAAGCCTGCTCCAGTGTGTCAGCAAGGATCAGCACGGGATGCAGGGATGTAATGTGTAGCCAAATTAATTATGTGTTCCTGTCTCTCCCTTTTGACACCTCCTTCAGATGGGAAGCTTGTATCACACCACTTTTAACACAGCCCAGAAAATAGCATCACTGGGACACGGGGGAGGGGAGGAAGAGTTGTTCAGGAATTCTTAAGATTTGTTAAGAATAAATATGAATAAATAAATCTTGCTTTTGATAACACACTGATTTCAGAATGCACTCTCTACGTTAAAATGTCTTTTAGTCTATACAAAGAAAAGCGTAAATCTGAATGTACTGTATATGGCCCATTATGTACAAATATATATGTTTACCTGTCTATAGCATGCTCTCTTCCACTCTCTCTGTCTATGCATATCATACCAGGACTAGCAAATATTTTAAATAAATTAACACTGGGCAGTTCTGATATACCCCATAAGCTGCCAATATGTGCAAGGAAGGAACAGGTTCCAATCCAGGTCTTAACCCTGCCCTAACACGTTTCATGTTTCAATGGGCAATATAGCTACTTTAATACACTTCAGTGATTAGGATAGCCTAGAAGGTTACTGAAGGAATGCTAACTGTGTTCCAAGCAGAAGATGAGGAACCTGGCCTACCATGGCATTATAATTTCAAAGGGTTTACACCAACATAAATCAAGAGTCATCATGTTGTGAATATTTATATATATATTCCTATGAATTTAGGATGGGTTCAATCTGCAGGCGTAAGAACATCTGTTAAATGACATGGCAGTCCTGTTCTCTGCAAAAGTACAAAATGAGGGAAAAAACACAGACAAATATGTATAAGAAAAATTATAGGCTAACTGTATTCTCTCTAGTGCCTACATAAATCCATCTACATTTTCTAATGAATATGGCATGATATTTACCTTTCACACAGGAATGAGGCAAGACATAACTTTAATAGTGTTTGCAAAGTGCTATATAACTGCAAATGATTGATAAAGACAGTGAATGGCAAAGAGCCAAAGAATATTTAGACTGAGAAGTGCTTAACCCAAAGGCCTTTAGGGAAAACACTTCTCTTCTAGCTTTTTCATAATTCCCAGATCAGGTATTGGTGAGCAAAAGTAGCTTTTTACATATTTCTAGATACTGAGAAAATGGAAGAATTTAGCAGCAAATTGTTGATCCATTTTCATATCATGTGAGTTATAAAAAGAAGACAGACACATGATCAGTAACTATCACACAGCAAATTCACTGGGTTTTTCCCGCTTGCTATTAATTGATGATCTCTTTTCTTTGACTAGGTTTTGTGAGACTGTATTATGTAATGGCATTTAATATTATTACAACAGTTCTATCACTTCTAGAATGTCTCAAAACAAGAAATTTCTGGTTAATAAAAGACATTTATCCAGCATGAAATAAGTCAAGAGAGCTTTTCTTAAAAGAAGGTAACACAGAAAAATGGTACTGCCAGAAATAAATATAACTCTATTTGATCCAATAACATCTTTAGAATTCAAGTGTTTTAAAAATTGTTTAACGTACTTTATAGTCACAGCAGCAGATTCTCTCAAAGGATTTGTTTTCAGAAAGCTTTAACTGTGTAAACTTTATCACCCACTCAAAATCTTGCTGGCTTTCAGGAAGCTGCAGTTTCAGTGTGGAAGATACTTTTTGCCTTTTGTGTTTCACATCATTTTGTGTAAATACAGCTTTCACTCTGAGGATCACTAAATAGGGATTCTTTTCAGAAGCATGATTGGCTCTTAATCCGCTAACTTTGTCCTGGTGGCATAGCTTGCCATCTAGTTTGAAACTCTGCTGAAAAAGTACTGAAAAGGTAGAAGAATAGAATCACCTATACATGATGAAGCAGTTTTCCACAAAATCCCAAGGACATTTTCCACAAGGCAAACTTGCAAGCTGGGGCAGGGGAGGAATGGAGAAGAGGGGCTAATTTATTCTTGACACGACAGAAAATACATGTTAACATGTCCAGGTTTCCGTCTATCACGGTTGAAACACACTCTTTGCTGTCTGCCATTGTGCAGATTCTTTTCTGCCATCATCAAAAGCATGATTTTTACCAGTAGTTAAACCAAGATTAGTCTGCAGTTCTTCCACAGTAAGGATTTCTTCTCACACCATGAGAGGAGTGCTCACCTAGGATGCAGAAGAATCAAAGATTAAATCACTTCCCCATCATCTCTACAGAAAAATTGAAGTAGGAGGTTTCTCTCCCAGGTAAGTGCTTTGACTACTTATTGGGGTGTGGTGACACCTCTCCTCCCAGGAGAACCTAATGACCAGTCAGTTCTTAAATGAGATGGGACAGTGCCAACCTAATGTTTTAGGAGACTGGCTTTGCAGGCTGGTGCTCACAGAACAGAGATGTAGGAAATCCAGTTTCAATTCCTCATTCCACTGGCTTTAAAATGTCTCGGATTTGCCCAGTGTGGGACAAAACCAAGCCCAGAAATCTTTATATGGTTTGGCAAAAATTAATTCTTGTTTTCTGGCCAGCCTTAAATACCACACACAATAGTATCTGATGTCATATTTAATCTAACTCCACCACTAGGAAAGGTCTTTTGTGTCTTATATACAATCCAGCACTGATAGTTTAATAACTAACCACTTACTTTTGACAACCGCCATGAAAGAACCCTTAAAGCCCAGGAAAATGAAAAGCTTTTCTCCTCTTGGTCTGAGATTCAGATTTTATCTAAAAGATGAAAATAGCAACCAAAGTTTTTCTTTACATTTGAATAATAATAACAATAACAATAACAATAACAATAATAATAATAATAATAATAATAATAATAATATGCCAACGTTACTAAGTACTTTCAGCAATACCCATTACTAACTTGGGTACAATAAGAAGAAAGGAAGGAACCATAAATCTCGATGTTTTAGGGAACAGATTAATTCAACATAAAGTAAGAGTATGAAACAGTTGAAGATGTGAGTAGCATCTTCAAATGAAGAGTCATTAGAAGAGGAAACACTATTAAGATTATATCTAAAGATTAGAGGAGTCTGGAGATTACAGGGGCTAGGTTGCATCTTTGGCAGGATTATTTTATTCAGGCTGTATATGTACAAGGAACCTGCAAAGGTAGCAAAAGAGCTCCAAGCGTATAGAGCCTTAGCCTCAATGGCCGCTGATCAAGTATCTGTCGGATTTTAATTGAACTTTACTAGGGCTTTCAGGCTGACTGTTTAGCACAGGCAAGGCTCCTGTTCAAACAGAAATTTTGGCATAGGTTAAGCCTATTAGTAATGATTGTCAGTTACACCTCCAACTTCTTTCAGTTAAACACATTCCAAGGACTTTAAATACACTTAAAACTCATGTTATCCCAAGGGCTATTTTAATCTAGCATCTAAATAGGACCTTCAGTGCTATAGATATAGGTGCCAGCAACGTGTCCTTTTGTTGTGGGCTGAGGACAGGGCAAGAGCACAGTAGCCTACAGCCATCAAGACCTTTCTGTAGTGTGCAGTGGAAGCATGCCACCACACACAAATTGGTGGTTACCTTCACCAGAAAACAGAAACTATTTTAGAAGTAGACAGGGTTGGGTTTTTCCTCTCCCTCCCGTATTCTGAGCTTGCGGGGAATGTCTCTCTGTGCGAAGTGAGTATTATTCATCAAAGTACACAGTGAGCAGAACAGCTCAGAAGTGATTGCACAACATAGTCTGTATTTCCAAAGTGGGCACAGGCGCTCCTTATATAAATCACAGTTGCGGCAGTGACAGGAAAAATATACAGAAGCATAAACTGTATTGTTAAAGGTTTTAGTAAATCATCAGAGCCTTGAAGTTGCTTTGGGATTTTAGCTCAGTGCTGTTAAAGGCTGCTGACTCTCCTATAATCAGATAAAGAGCACAAGGCAAATTCAGTAACTGGATGCTTGGCAGGTTCTACTTGGGCCAATTACACACATATTCATGTTTTCAAGGGAAGGTTTTGTCTCCAAAGGAGCTACCAAAATCAGCGTGATTCTCTAGCTGGATCACTAACTTGATCACTCTAGCTGGAAATCCAAAAGTCTCTTTGTGTGACTTCAGCAACAGAAATTATAATTGTGGGAAAGCAATTTAAAATTCAGTTCTAACATGATTTTTTAAGAACAAAAACCTCCAACTACACTTATGACTAGTATATACAAAATTATCCAGTGTATTATACTGCTGGAGTTCACCAATGTCACTATGGGTTGGAGTTTTTATATGAACTATGTTAGACATCAAGACAGATTGTCTTCAATGTAATCTTCAGGGAGTCCTTCAGGAAAGTGGAAACAATGAATTTGAAGATTCATTTCAGTGCCAGCTAGCAGGAATCTTAAAGGTTGTTCTATGTTACACATATTGCATCACATAGCTGATTTCAGAGCTAAAAATGTGCCCATGAGTAATGTCGTAGAAAGCAGTTTTCTTTATAAAATATAGAAATGCATTCCAAATGGGTTGATAAATAGAACAAAAAATATTTGCTGTGTATATAGAAATGGGGAAAACCTGACTACTAAAAGCACGCTAATAAGTTTTGATTAGGCTATCTGATAAGTTTGTCTTCAGCATTCAGTAGCTGTGTAACTGCGTTAAGACACCAAACAGAAAGGAAGCGCACTGCTGTTTAATCAGGAGGGTACCATCTGGTCACAGCCTTAAGGAAAAGTCCTCAAGAATTTATCTAGGCTACTAACAAATAGAACTTTACTCCCAAACACTTTTAGAATGCAGTAGAAAATAATTCCTAGTATTGGGTAAAATGAACTTTCCTGTAAAAACATGCAAAAGAGTTACAGTTCTCAAAGCATAGTTAGCCAAAAAGACTAGTGAAGCTTTTTCTTCTGGACAAATACTACCACGGTTTCTCTCACACATGCTGGCCTATGGACGTGGTCTCTACACAGCTCTAATCACAGGTCACAGTGTTTGCAGACAACATCCCAGCTATGCAATTAATTCATTGCATAAACCAACACAGAACAAAAAAAACTATGCAAAAGGAAAAACCTACATGGGCTGTATTTGTATTAGTTGCAAGTGACCCTTTGAATCCAGATGGTATTTGTGACCTGCAGATCTGTGACATTTACAAACCCATTAACTAAGCCCCTCTCTCTCCTCTGTCTCCCCCCACCCCACCCCACCCCCCAATCTGCTTTAAATCTCTCTTAGACAATTCCCTGCGGAGATTCATCACGAACCTCAGGTTTACATTGTACAGCAACCTCTTCTTCCCAGCACGCACCTGCCTGCCTGAATGGACTCAGGCCCATTACATTTTGGCCCTCCTGCAGCCACAGATGGACCTTCTGGATTCCATCCTCAGAGTCGAAGCCAAAACAAGAATGACACACATTTGATTTGGTGTCTTTTTACATGTAAAATGGTATATTTCTTTCCTGATGGAGAATTAGGACTCAGTTCCAAGACTGTATCTATTTGTGAAGTCAGCTAGGTCTAGATCATGTTCAAGGTTTAATGACAATTTTGAATTATGGATGCATTTCTATGCTGTGTTGCTCCTGTCAGTTTTACAACTATAAGGTTACCTCAGAGAAGAGAAATGGTGCTTAGCACACACAGCATAACATATTTTCTACAAGAAAAGCATATAATTATTTTGTTTTTCATCTTTTTCTTCTGTCACACAAACTTACAATTGCCTTGTATTTCTGGCTGATACCTTGGAATAAAGTTAGATAATGAAGATTTTCCTAAGTGTGTCATCAGTCTCAGTGCCACTGGGACTGTTATGCAGGGCTGTTTGAAAGAGTTTTATGAGGTTGGGGGGAAAATAAAGCCTTTGCAGAAAGCGCATACAGATGTACCCTTCTCCTATAGGGTCTTACCTATTCTGATGAGCTGGGTAAGCTGAATGACTCCTATAAATAGATAGCTTGCCAAAAACTGTGCTTCTATTATTAGCTATTAGATAGATGACAACTAATCAGCATTCACTTTTCTAATTGCACTGCATCTGGGTTCTTCTGAGTCCTCTGTAATTGTGCCTTTTAGGAGAGGAAAAATGGGAAAAGAAAGCTCTGCCAGTCTTATTTGCACATCTTTGCCAAAATTATGATTTAATAGCAATAAAATTTTCAACAGCAAGGCAATTTTTCCCTGTTTTTATCCCAAAGTCATATCAAGTGAACCTGAATCAATGATAAATGTCTACATTAAAACCATCATTGCTAATAGTATTCTATATCATTCGTCTTTTGCTCAGTGTGACCAAATTACAATCAGCACATGACTATAGCTACTTGTGATTAATGATGGTTTTACTTAGTAACTGACAGTGAAGCTTCTGGGAGGAAAATGGTTATATATTTCAAAATTTCAAGCTATAAATTTTGGAAAAAAATAGCTCTATTTTCAAAGCTGTAGTTAACATTGCTGCTGCTGCTGCTGCTTTTACCACTGTCAGACTGAAGGGCTTAAAGTTGCTCAAATTTTGAAAGGGTTATTCCTCTCTTCTCAGGGTAGAAGTTTTGGCTCAGGTGATCTTAAATCCTTTACAGACTATGCACAATATTTCAGAAGAACTAGAGAGTATGCAGGGAAGAGTGTTGCAATTACTCAGGGAAAAAAAAAAAAAAGAAATTAATGACCTGGAATAAAGTCTCTCTGAGAGCATGGTAAATTAAAAAATTATAGATAACCTTTATGAATGAATTAGAGAGTAGACTTTGTGAAACACTGGAGGAAAGCTGTAAAAGCTTTCACTTGGCGGAGGCTGATCTTGATAAGGTCAGAAGTTGCTAAAAGCCATTTTTACCATCTGATGGCCACTCAGCAGCTTTAGGCTGGTGTTTCTTAGTCTGGCACAGATGTTCCCATCAAAACAAGCACTCCTGCTGACAATCTCAAGAGTCTGAACAAGCAGAGGGACTTCCCAAGCCTCTTGCCCACAATTACTCTGATACAGAACAGCTGGGCAATGTATGAATGACCTGTGTTGCCATTGCCAAAATTATTATAAGCCTGAGAATCCTCTATCTTTTGAAACATTAGTCTGTAAATTGTGCCAATGCTGCAGTTATTCAAAATTGAGAACGAAGTAAAAAAAAAAGGTGTATGTT
This sequence comes from Egretta garzetta, assembly GCF_000687185.1. Lineage (NCBI taxonomy): Eukaryota > Metazoa > Chordata > Aves > Pelecaniformes > Ardeidae > Egretta > Egretta garzetta. The sequence goes on from NW_009260493.1 coordinate 4,972,277, forward strand.
TTAGGTAGGAATGTCTACAGCATTTATCAAAGACTGGCAGTTACTTTCTACCCCTTGAAGGTAACAGCAAAATTTGCCTCTGCCTCCCTGGGAGCAAAGTTCTTCTGACTCAGAACTTTATGAAAAGCCTTTATGAAGAACGTTACGAAAAGCTCATTTTGAAGGCAAAACCCTGGCACTAAGCGAGGTCACTAGCAAAACTCCAATGGGCTTCAGCCAGTCTAGCACTGTACCCTAAACCTCCCTACCTGGGAAAAGAAAACTTACCTTTTTTTTCCTTCTTATTCAGACAAACTTCAGAATATATGCAGAGCAGGGAGAACTGCATATTAGCTGCCTCTGTGGTCTTTTCCTCACATAATTTTTCTGTCTCCATTTTCTGGTGTGCTAATTTGGGATAATTACATTTACCCTGATTCATGTAACTGCATTAACCATCTTATGTTCACAACATCAGTATGCAACCTAAATATGTGACTATTCATACTGGGTTTTCTTTTTCTATGCATCAGTTATCTAAATATATATAAAAGTGTACTTATCTATCTATCTATATATAAACACACATTTTGAAGTAATGCAACTGGAAAGTATAAATACTTTTTATATTTTGGAGCAAGTGAAGAAAATACCATTATCCACTGGAATTTCACAGAATTTGGCCTTTATTTCAAAGTTCTCCTTAAGACCCAATACAAAAATCAGTCAGTGAGCTAAAGAAGTATCACTTTGAATTTGTGGCACTTTGCTTACCTTTAAATTGTACTGGGAGGATAACTGTTATCAATTTTTACATAAATGCTATAAGTAACATGTAACTAAAGAAATATGGTTTCTAAAAAAAATAATCAGCTGACCTTTTAAAATTAATACCTATTGTGATTAGAAATGACTTCTAGGAGTTCTGGGAGACTGCTGAAGGTTACAGAAGAAATTCTGGTTCTCTTCCTTTTGTTTTAATTAATAAGGAGTAATTTAAAATGTTTTTCTAACAGCAAAGTCCCCTGGGATCTGTGCATCAATCCAGCAACATTTTGCATGTGGGTGATCACTGTTATTCTACCCCCACTAAGTTTCATTATTACGCACGTACAAGAGGAGTTGAGTTGTCTGTGTTTAATACACTTGAATCACCACTAATGCTGATGCAGATCACAGCACAGCTTACTTTTTCAAATCTCAGAAAGAGTTTAAAGCTACAGAAATGCAACATCATACAAACTGATAACACATTACTTGTAAACTGAGCAGATGTGATCTGCAGACTATTGAAATGCATTTGTACTACAAAACTCTTCAGAGTAAAATTACTTCAGTTAATTCTGCCTTCCTTTAGAAATTAAAGGCATCTTTACCCTACATTGCTCTTAGTTCCAAAATTGTCACACAGTAACATAAACACAAAAATATAGTTAAATGAATCTAATATTTTGGTAGTGGAACAGCTTCCATAAGGTTAACGTTATTTTTGGTTTATAAATTCATTTATTCTTACTGTAATTTTGATGAGTTAAAAATCAACAGTCTAAGTCAGTGCATAAAAAAGTAAAGATGTTGCCTGCAACTATTTATATGGAGATAACAAATACTTTGTGACATTCAGACCTCATTGCAAATCCATAGAAAGTGACCTTTGCAACAATTTACAGGAATTTAAATCTCCAAATGAAATGTGACGTTTACACCTAATTACTCATTCAGAATTTCCCATTAAAAGTGTTACATGCAATAGAATAATCATATATGAAAAAGTACGCCCTGTTCTCCTTCTGACACAGCTATTCATGATGATTTTGTTTCACCTTTTGTAGCAATGACATAGTAGAGCATCTTAGGAGGCAAAGCTTTTTCTCCAGGACTAAAGTATAAGCTCCATGGCTGTTAGGGCAGAAACTGAATTTAGCACATCTGAAAAATTCTACCAACCACATTTTAACACCTTCAGACACCTAATACACTTCATTTCTGTAAGCATTTTTCTTCTCACAATTAACCTAGGGGGATCTTAATTGTGTAGTTTGTCAAGATCAGTCTCACATTTCAGTTTACTGGTATATAAATTGTCCCATTTTTAATACCTTATATTAGTACATTAGAATAAAAATAGGTGATAATAATATAATCTTATTAGGTAATTATGCAATGATCATTATTAGTTAATATACTATAATGTCAGTTAAACAGTCTGTCACAAAATAGCGTGCTACAGTTTGGTAAGGTTTGACTTCCAGATTAGGTTTAAAGCGAAGAAGTTACCCCTGTGTAGAGGAGAACAAATGATATTGGTGAGATTTTGTAAAAAAACCAAAGCCAAAACAACAGATTATAATCTGATAAGGAAAAGAAAAGCACTATAAATAGCTTGTGTCTGCATTGCTTCAATAGTTAAGTTGCGGTGAAGCCTGAAAAATCTCATAAGACATTAGCAATTATCCAGTGTTTAGGGAGTTTTCTTCCAAAATACTGGCTTCTTCATAATTTCTTTGATTTTATGTTTTTCTTAATGAAACTGAGGCAGAAGCATTACCTTCACTACTACATCTGGAGTTGCTCTGCCACTAAACGTTAGACATTAAGATCATGAATTGAAATCAATGTTAAGGAATTGCTGTCCCTTTACTATGTTATTTTTTTGGGTATAACACTTATTGTTGTCAGATCTACATCTGTTAGCAGTTCCAGAGCTTTCACACTTTTGCCTAAGAAATGTCTTCAAAACACCCATTGCTTATAACTGTAGTTGGAATACCAAAATTTTTGCTGAGAGGTGAGTTATTTACCTAACCTCGGATCTTATGCTGTATCAGGCCTTTCGGGCTCAGCTTCTCCAATACTGACCCTGAGGCCAGCTGTTTTACTACTTTCAACTGAGAGAAGATATATTCTTGTGACTAACTATCAACACCTTGCACAGTGATAATAAATTACAAAGTGGTGCCACATGTATGCAAAAAAGTGACAGCTGATCTCAATTTACTAGTCCTCAGTCATGGAAGAAGATGCACAAAATGTTTATCTCCTAAGTGCCAGTCTTGTAGAGCATTAAAGAAATTTAAAGTGTGTAAGTATTCCCTCTGAAGCCGATGGAGGTCGCTTAAGTCAACAGCACTACTGTGTGCTTAAATGGCAGATAAACGAGGATGCCAGTTTGGGGAAAGTGAAAAAAAAAATGGCATCTATTTAAGCACTATGCATCTGAGGACTACTTAATAAAAATGAGTCACGGAGCAGCTTAACTATGTTCCTCCACTGGGACAGAAGCAGTGAGAGAGAGACAAAGTACAATGTGGAACATTTATGTTTAGAAACTGTCACCTCAGCAGCAACAGAAGTCTGCTCTTCTGCAATAGGAAAGTCAGTGGACAAAAAATAGTAGTTTTCACACAATCTAAAAGAGCAAGGACTTTGGATTTTTTTTTTTTTTTTTTTTTTTTGTATGTATAAAAACTGTGGTTTTATCCCTAAACAACTTTTAATTTCTTCATATTTCTTTTCAGAACATTCCTATATTGGCCCCTTAATAATAACAATACTCTTGATAGTTTATGACTGTGTGATTTCATTAGGATAAAAGCCTTAATTCCGGCTAAAAAATTTTGGCCTAGGGCTCCTCACTTATCTGATACCAATTTTCTCTTTACTTCATTACACTTTCTTTCCTGTTCTGACTTCCTGTATTCCCAGTAAGCTGTCAATGGCACTGAAAGTTTACAGTTTGGATTTTGTATAGATTTGTACTTGTTAATATTTTATTCATTGGTTTTCAAGGCTTATGGGAAAAAAAAATTTGCCTTCTCTTAGTGCTTTTGTGTGCAACCTGCTCCAGAGGATATTTCAGACCCTGATGTGATATGGAGCAAGGTGACTTCCTGAAAGGTTATAAAAGGTTACAGAAATTTGTGGAGGCATTCTGCCTTGCACCTGGAGTGCCCTGTACTCTGGCATAGCATTATTTCAAATTAATAGCTTTCAACACCTTTTTTTCCTGGGAATTACAAAGAATATCAGGGATGATTGAGCTCCAGAAGTTCATCCTAAACAATTACATTAGAAATTTTTTATTTAGTTACAGAAATTTGTACACTACAGGGAATTTGACTTCCCAGTGGTGCATCTGGTGGAGCTCTCCCTGCAGAGGAGGTTGATGGCACTGGACCAGTCTCTTTTGCCCCTGCCTCTGCCTCCTAAAGGAGCATTATTCCACACACTACACAATGTAAGGAAATGTAAGGAAATATTAAGGAAATCTTAATTTTTCCCTATTGCTTTATGTTATTTCAGTATCATCTTGGCAAGGAAGAGATATCAAAATGTACTTAAAAGAGCACAGAACATTGCTATATATAAAAAGATTGAATAATCTGAAAACTCTAGAAGACATGGGGAAAAAATATGAAGAAACTGGATCAAAGCAGTGTTCTTGGTGCGTTTATTACACTTACACCTTGTCTTTACACAAATGCCAATATTTGCATGGAAAATGTCATCTTTTTGTCATAGATCTTTGCTAAATGAATGTAATACCTAAACAAACCTGAAACTTCAATGTAGATTTTTACTCATGGGTAACTGAAGTCAGAATTAAATCCTAATAGTTCATTAAAAGTGAAGCCATTAATCAAACCCAATGAAATTAATAACTTACTGTCCAGTTAGCACTGTAACTTCCCAATTCATTTCCAGATCACCAGGCAATATATTTAACATCTCAGACAGAAATGTAGTGCAAGGAAAAGCAACACAATTACGCTAATGCTTTCTAAATGCCTTAGGTTTTTTGTTTTTACCTTTTTGCTTTTTTCCTCCCCGTTTTTTCAGTTTTAGTTTATTCTTTGTTATCCTGGACTACACACATTTCTTTAATTACATTACATAGATCTGGGCTACTTAAGCTTCAGATGGATTTTGAAAGCAGAAATGCTACCCCCACAAAAAAGTACTCTGTCTTGGAAGTCTCTTTGGTAGCAACACTTGAGTTTGGTTTTGGAAGTTAGCCTGCTCTAATTATTCAAATGGACGAATAGGTGTTGCACAAACACTCACAGAGTGTATCCAACTTTTCCATTGGGTGATGCTCCCATGGGGAATGAAATCTCTCCTACAGGGTGGCCAGTCACTGTTAGGATGTTGACAAGAGTTGGAGGCTCCTTGCAAGGGTCCTTACAAGAGCATCTCCAGCAAGATCAGGAGCTAGAGCCCAGCTGGCCCATGGTCCTGAATGACCACTGCAGTGCATGCATGATCCATTTCTATTTATAATCTTAAACTATGGACAAAACATCTCCTAGCTCTCTGAACTATATAGAAAAGATTGTCTAGTGTGACAATTACCGCATCTGCAGGAACAGTTTCTTCTATTTCAAATTACCCATGTGCAGATTGGCCAATTCTATAGCAGGGACTGCCATAGCCACATTATTCACCCAGGGAGTTAGTCAACACACCTTAAGCGTAAAGGTTGTGCCTGTCAGTTGGTTTGGGAGCAGCAGGAGCTGCCTGGGGGAATCTCCAGGACTGTCTGTGTTCTTGTAACAGCAAGTCAAATGCTTTACTGTGAAGCTGGCTACCAGTGCAGTCCATCACCTTGTTTCAAGTCGGTCCATTGTCTCAACCTACAAAGCAGTAACTGGAGAGTTCCTGGACTAACAGGGAATTGCTAAGTAACCTGGGTATGCACATGCACACACACGACTGGGATGTTCATCTACATTACAGCTGTAACAAGATAAATTTTAATTTCATCTGTATATCATGCATCACAGGTCAAATGCTGCAAAACTATCTTTGCAGTATCAGCAAGTTAAAAAAATAATAGTATGTGTGTCACCACTGGAGTGCTTCATGCACATGTTCAAGAAGCTGATATCTTGTTTTCAAAGGTTGCAGGAAAGATAGTTTACAAGTAGTTTGGAGGTATACAGAAGATTTTAACCCAGAAAATTTCTGCATAACAATCTTACTAGGACTAAGTGTATATGCAGTCTGGACTGTCAGGTATGAAAATAAGAAATACACAAATGTGAGAAAAAAAGGGACTACCAAAGTGAATACACAAAACTGTAAAGAGTTGACAGTAATCTATTTACTGAAATAAGAAGCTATTTATTTAATAGCTTTAACAGCAAGAAGTGAGTGAATACCTAAGCACACTCAGTATAATTCACAAACGGAAATTGAGACTTTAAGTGTTCATGCACTGTAATGTAAGTAGCTAATTCTGCATGCATCATGTGAAGGTTTTCTCATTCAGACCAGTTGAGGAAGAAAGGAATCAAGTGACAAATTCCTAATCAGTGGTGGAGCCATTTCTAACAAGAATCCTCAGTCTGTGCTTCCTCCTCATCTCAGGAGCAACTGACCAACCCACACAGATACTGCAATCACCTTTTTCCTTCTCTTATTCAATCATTTGCCACCATCCAAGCTAAAAATGGCAATGCTCTTTTCACACGGCTCTTTTCACCCAGGCTCTTCCCACTACCAATGTTGCAAGATTATACAGTGCTACTACACCTCCTCAGCCTTCTAAGAGTACTTTATGCACTATTTCTTTTTTTCCTATAAGACCAGGTAGAGAAATATCTTTTTTAAAAGGTATGCTCTGTCTTTGCAAAGCCTTTCAGCCAGTAGCTCATTTCTTCCCAGCACCACAGCATAAATACTTTTTCTGGTTAAGGTACCATCTTTATTTCCATCAGTGTGATGTGTAGTTATGGTGGAGCAAGGGATGGGGAGAGAGGAGAAAAGTAAATATTCACCTAACTCAGCTAGCTAAGCCTGTCCTCTTCTTAGACAGAAGTTCAGTACCATTATTTAGGCTAAGTGAAACCCCCTCCTTCTTTGTGTAGAACAGTCCCAGCTAGACACTGACTACTGCAGTCTTTCAAACTCATCATCACTGTTACTGCTGCTATGGCAGATCAAATAATCTACTCTTTCTACTCCCGTGGTTTCTCATACATGCATGCATATAACTGTATATGTCATGACCTGGAAAACCCAGCCACATACTGTGGATCTTAAAAATGTAAAAATAGCCCATAACTTATGTAATCTGTCCTTTTTGGAGTAAAGATCTTGAAGCTTCTGTTCAAATATTTGTCTGACCTTGTCTAGTTCAAAAGCTAAAGAAATACCAAAAAAGCCTCTGCAACAATGGTACATAGCTGATGTATGGTCATTCTTGATCATTCATAGACAGATAATGAAGAGATAATCATAAGATAACCTTGCCAGACTACTTTAGTGACCTCTGCCTGTCAATGTTGTTGTCTCATCTCACATTTCTACATCCACCACTGCATAGTTTGCATTATCAGTCTCTGACTGTTGACTTAGAAGTGACAAATAAAAAGTTAGTGGTATTGTATACATCCATCAGGGAAATTCCCTGAATTCTTACTGTTCAGTATCTCCAACATCCACTCTTCACAGAATCTACTTATTTGATGAGGATGTAAACTGTCAATATGAGAAGAACGATTTTCCTTATGATGCTAAAATAATTCTGATCTGTTTTGCTCTTACCTTCACTTTGAATGATCTAACCTATCTTCTTCGCTTTTATAGAAAAACAGAAATTGAAATGATCTTATGACAAAATCCAAGATTTGAAAATTTTTAAATAAATTCAGATCTAGAGACACCCAGTCTCTCAGTTATGAGATTCCCAGGAACCTTAGTCTTATTTGTCTGGATCTATTCATTACTGTAACCTACCTTTCTCTCACTACGGATCTGAAGATCATCTGAGCCAAGAGTTAAATCTTCATCTGTTGACTGATTCCTCCATAAGAGGAACTGGGAAAAGTCTCAATGGTGATGTAGATAACATTTCTCACCTTGCTGGTTCTGCTGCATATTTAATCTTCAATTCTGACAAGGTGGAGTCTGACAGCTGCAGATGAAGAGCTATGACACAAGAGATACAGAGATTTAAGACCCAGTTGACTCTATCAACAGGACACATAAATGAATACACTATATAACACTACTGATTATTATAAAAAAAAACCAGTGAAAAGAACATTTTCCTTTTGCAACACAGTTCGAAATTTTCTCCTAGAAAATAAAGAAGCAAAAATACAAGTGACTAAATTTGTGCAGTATTACACAGTATCACATAACTTGGGAAATTCCTATAGAAATAATAAAATTGCTATTTTGAAAAATACAGTATGTATATTTCTACCTTCCAGGGAATCAGTATCAAAGGTGATCCCTGTGGGGTGCTGAGGTTAGACTGTGTGGTTCTTATTTACTTTACATTAATCCTATCTGTGGCCACCATCTTGTCACAAATATCCACACCTATAATTAGATTTATTTTTTTTCTAACACCATTCAAATATTCTACCAACCTTAACATGCTTCCAGGTCTGACTTTCTTCTTATGCTATAGTCATCCCAGGATAACTTACAGAAATCTCCAATCCATAAAAATCACTATTTCTAACCTTCTATGATTTTACCTTGTAAAAGGCTACCTTTTTCTTTTTACTTTTCTTTTTTTCTCTTTCTTTTCTTTTTCTCTTCTTTGTCTTCTTTTTTCTTTTTCCTTTTCTTTTTCTTTCTCTTTTTCTTTTAATTTCTCTTTTTCTTTTTCTTCTTTTTCTTTCTTTTTCTATTTTTCTTTTTCTTCTTTTTCTTCTTTTTTTAGCATTTTGGTTTGGTTTTTTTATTCAAGAAGGTGCCTGGTAGCTCAGTATAAAAGGCAATATGAGAATTCCCAGCTATACCACATTTCCCACACTGCTTTCCATATCATGAAACTCCACAGAGCTTGCTCAGTGCAGTATGTAGTATAAGTTTCCTGAATTACACCCATAAGGCAATGTGCTAAAACGGTTGTACAGATTACTATTGGTTTTTATATTTTTTAATTACTAACTATATTGTGACTGTCCATCAAAAAAAAAAGATTCCTGCAATTCAGGTAGAATTCATACAATAATCTTTTTCTGTGGCTTGCAAGAAAAAAAAAAAAAAGATCTTCACATGAAAATAAATAGAACTTTTTGCATGGAAATTATACATATAAAATTAACCGGAAACTTTTTCTATGAAAACCATCAGGTTTTTAGGAGCTACAGTTTTCTTACAGATGTATTCCATGGAAAATTCTAGAATCAAAATTTAAATCTCATTTTTATTGGCATCATTAGTCTTCAACTTTACTTTCCATTTTCTATGGCTTCAGCTTCCACTTATCACTATTTTCAGTAGGGAACATTCAATCCTCCATTTGGTTATTATTCCCCTTTCACCTACCTCTTACCTCTTGTCTGTTACAAAAACCCTCTTGATAAATAATCTCCCACCTATGCTCCAATTCTTTTTCTTTGCTGTCCATAAAGTGCCAGGTAGCACTGCAGAAAAGCAAAATTTTTGTGCTAGAACACTTCTTTTACCTCTGGGAAAATCGTCTACATCATCTTGTGGTAATGAGTTCTTAGAAAATTCCCAGAAAAAGAGTTAATTTATTTTTCTAAACACTTCTCTGGAAAAATAATCTGATATATCAGTGATTTTTTCTCTTTTTGCACCTCTACATGAAAATGCCTTACTTGTTTATGGCTCTTTTTTCAACTTACTGATGTAAAGTTGACTTTTTATTAAAACATCTTTAGCAGATTAATTCTGGAGTTTTACAGAAAATTCTTACACCAAGGTGCTTTCTATACTGTATGATTTGTTATACTTTGTAGAATTACTGCCCTGCAAGCAAGTAGGGATCTTTTCCTTATTTGCTTTCTGATCTGCTCCTTGTAATATTTACTCACTGTGACACATAATGTTCCTGCTAAGACAAAATTTAAAGGCAAGGAATTAAAACAACTTTATTGGTCATGTCCAGGAGGAAAATATTTTATCATCTGAAACACTGAGTACATTTACATTGTCTGCATCACATTTCCTGTCTCCTGACATTCTCTTCATGATTTAGCCTTCAATACTGGGTCATACCAAGTATCTCACCTTCAGTATGATTTTCGTGCTTCTTTTTCCTCTTACTGTTACATGCTCCTTACATAACTTTCAGGAGCTCCATGACTTCTCCACTGTACCTTCCTCTCATTGTCTTTCCGCTTAACAGTTGTGTCTTCTGCTCTACATTTCTCTCTTGGTACCTCTAAATCTTCTGACTAGCAAACCATAAGGTTGGCCCAATGAGCAATATCCATTATTTTCAGCTCATGCTTATCTTACTAAATATGATCATTTAATCTCATATGCCTAGTCATCTTCCTTGTTAATGTGTTATCTTAAACCAACATTGTCATTTTTATTATCTATGTGCAGACCTCAGCTCAAAAGGACCTGATTTCTATGGGGGAAAAAAATCATAGCAAAAAGGCAAAATATCTTGGATTTTTTTTTTTTAAATTTGGTTTTCAGTCGAAGGCAGTGTTCTCACCTGAATGTGAATTATTCTTCACCACAGATATTGGCACAGATGTATTTTTCTCATCACTGTTTACCCCAGAGATCTCTTTCTGTTTTTCTAATGTTAAAATCCCTTCTCTCACTTCTGTTTTATGGATAGAGTCTTTTCTTTGGCCCTTTTTATATGTTTCTGCTTTTGCTCAGTTCCATGTCAACCAAGGCAGATGTTCTAGTTTCATTCAACAAACCCCAGATATTTCCATTTTTTTTTCTGGATATCTTTGGAGATAAGAACTTGTTAAAATCCGTGATGAATTTGGGTATTTCTTATAACTTCATACTATTTAACACCTAGAATTTTCCTTAGGCATTTGCTTTCAAAGACATTTAGATGCATCTATATCATTGCTGGATTTCAAGCTTTCGCATCCATATATTAAGGTAAAAATACTGTTTGAATGTAAGACTTGTATATAAACACCACACATTCAACAAAATTGGAACAAACCAGACTTCTTTGTATAGTATGAAGATGGCAAAATTTAATATTCAGAACTCTGATTTCCAAATAATTTACAGAGAGAAAAACAAACCAATGTATACAATCCCTAAAAAAGCAGCTCTAGAGATGATTTTATGATTTACACAAGGCCTATTCTTACAGGAAAAAAATAGGTTGGCAAGTAACCTTTTAATAAAGATGGGTGACAAATTTTCCCCCACAATGTACTTAAGTTGTCCTTAATATTTTTGAATAAGTTTTCTTCCCAGTTTTCTCAACAGAAAATTAGTTAGTTATATAAACCTAAGGAGACCTAGATTCAGTTCCCTTTTTTATCTAAGGGAATTTGCACCAATAGCTCCACAGATAATATGCCTTAACTTTCAGCATACAAGGTACTGTGAAAAGCAAGTTCCTCCTCATAAATCTCTTCCACTTTTCCTTACATATCTAAATATACCCTTAAGCCTTGTTTAATGGATATTTGGTTGGTCAGTTGTTTTTTAAAGTAGAACAGCACCAACAGATAAAAATGAGATCAGTCTCTCACAGAGTACCTGATAATTGGTGATTTAGTTCTTCCATGGGAAGTATTTATTAGGTTTAGGTGCAGATGGTCCCGCCTTAGGTTGAGAACATGGAAGAGAAGATCTCTCATCCTTCCACCCTTTTTTGACGAGTGTTCATTTCCCCTCCAGGCAAAGGTACAAATTGAACCAAATCCCCTGTAACCTTAGTAAATGAATCACTTTACTGGACTGTGGTGAAAAAATGTGACTCATTTGTGAACGAAACCCATCATTTTCATTGCTTTTCTTACAACTTTCCAGAAAGGAAGTACTTTGTTTTTAAGTGAAATGTTTCTTTGGACAGGAAATAAATCCTTACCTGACACCATTTCTAATCTTTATTTTTATCATTTTCAGCCTCAACTACCACTTTACTGAAAAATTGACTATTTCTACGGCCCTGCCCCTAAATATAACAGAGGAAGATTTAAAAAAAAGAAAGAAATTCTAACAGCTGGAAGCTAAAGCTTGACAGATCCAAATCTAAATGTGTCACAAATTGTTACTGGTGAACATGATTAACTATGAACATGAACTGCCAAGGGGTTGTTTATCTGTTGATACCTACCTATTAAGATTGCGTACTGCTCGGCAAGACATATCAGTTAAATGTACCATTGTACAGTCTAGATAATACAGGAGATGAGAATACATGATCTAATGGTCTCTTTGGCATTATTATATGTGATTATATGTAATTGAGAAGATTTATTAGTCAGAATTGAGACCTTTGTTCCTAAAGCAGCCACCTAAAATGTTTCCATAGAAGAGAGTTGTGAGCGTATTTGAATTGTTTTCGGCCAGGAACAATCTCACTGAAACTCAAATTGTTCCCGATGTGACTCCTCTCCATTGAAACCAAAGAGCTTAACTGAAAACTCTCATTTCTTTAGGCGTCTTAAAATTCTTACCATGTTCTCAACCCAGGGTATTGGAAGAACAGAAGAACTGGTTCCATCCATTTCAAAGTATCTCTGTGCCAAAGGCTACTTCTAAGCAGTCTCAGATTCAATATATCAGTCTCAGAATATGGGAGCCAGCTTTCTCAAAGGGGGAAGAGGGTCTTTGCCCAGGAGCTTGTGGGACTCATTGACAGGGCTTTAAACTAGGTGTGAAGAGGGAAGGGGAGCCTATCGGGCTTGCCAGCGACAGGCTAGGGGATGATACACAAGGGTTAGAGGGACTGGGTGCTAGTATGAGCCCTCAACCTGTTGCCCAGCAGTGTGCCAGGGATGCTGCAGCGAAGTTGAAGTCTGGCGGAGGTGCGCCGGAGGCTCCTGAGGTAGTAAGGAGACAACACGGAAAAGCCCATGAAACACCTCAAAGGAAACGAGGGGTGTTCTGCTATGAAGGTGACGAGGCCGACAGCTCAAATGAAATGCCTCTATACAAACTCACACAGCATGGGAAACAAACAAGAGGAGTTGGAAGCTATCGTGCTGCTAGAAAGCTACAACCTGATTGCCATTACGGAAACTTGGTGGGATGAATCCCACGACTGGAATGTAGCTATTGATGGCTACAGGCTGTTCAGAAAGGACAGGCGAGGAAGGAGGGGCGGAGGCGTTGCCCTTTACGTCAAGAAATCATTACAGTGTGAAGAGCTGACCCTGAAGAATAGCCACAAGCAGGTCGAAAGCTTATGGGTAAGAAT